>NC_086330.1:301983501-302223052 GCF_032445375.1 Bacillus rossius redtenbacheri | reverse complement strand
TGACCTTGAAATTCCAATGTGTGGTCGCCAGCTGAAAATTCGCTTCAAACATATCAAGGGCTATAACTTTTTAGTTTACGTTGCGATAAGCTCGAAAATTTTGGCATCTGGCAGCACAAATTGAGCACTAATTTGTGATATAAAATTAATTCCAAAAAATTAATATTTTCTTTGGGTGGTCGCCAACTTGACGTCAAGTTGGCGACCAACTTACTATATGCTATAACTTTTTACGTAATGCAGCACAAATTCTGATTTCGACGGCACAAATTAGCACAAATTGATCACTAATTCGTGACATAAAATTCATTCCAAAAAATTGATATTTTCCTTGGGTGGTCGCCAACTTGACGTCAAGTTGGCGACCACCTTAATATATGCTATAACTTTTTACGTAATGCAGCACAAATTCTGATTTCTAAGGCACTAATTAGCACAAATTGAGCACTAATTCGTGATATAAAATTCATTCCGAAAAATTGATATTTTCCTTGGGTGGTCGCCAACTTGACGTCAAGTTGGCGACCAACTTACTATATGCTATAACTTTTTACGTAATGCAGCACAAACTCTGATTTCTACGGCACAAATTAGCACAAATGGAGCACTAATTCGTGACAAATTTTGACCTTGAAATTCCAATTTGTGGTCGCCAGCTGTCAATTCGCTTCAAACATATCAAGGGCTATAACATTTTAGTTTACGTTGCGATAAGCTCGAAATTTTGGCATCTGGCAGCACAAATTGAGCACTAATTCGTGATATAAAATTCATTCCGAAAAATTGATATTTTCCTTGGGTGGTCGCCAACTTGACGTCAAGTTGGCGACCAACTTACTATATGCTATAACTTTTTACGTAATGCAGCACAAACTCTGATTTCTACGGCACAAATTAGCACAAATGGAGCACTAATTCGTGACAAATTTTGACCTTGAAATTCCAATGTGTGGTCGCCAGCTGTCAATTCGCTTCAAACATATCAAGGGCTATAACTTTTTAGTTTACGTTGCGATAAGCTCGAAATTTTGGCATCTGGCAGCACAAATTGAGCACTAATTCGTGATATAAAATTTATTCCGAAAAATTGATATTTTCCTTGGGTGGTCGCCAAATTGACGTCAAGTTGGCGACCAACTTACTATATGCTATAACTTTTTACGTAATGCAGCACAAACTCTGATTTCTACGGCACAAATTAGCACAAATGGAGCACTAATTCGTGACAAATTTTGACCTTGAAATTCCAATGTGTGGTCGCCAGCTGTCAATTCGCTTCAAACATATCAAGGGCTATAACATTTTAGTTTACGTTGCGATAAGCTCGAAATTTTGGCATCAGGCAGCACAAATTGAGCACTAATTCGTGATATAAAATTCATTCCGAAAAATTGATATTTTCCTTGGGTGGTCGCCAACTTGACGTCAAGTTGGCGACCAACTTACTATATGCTATAACTTTTTACGTAATGCAGCACAAACTCTGATTTCTACGGCACAAATTAGCACAAATGGAGCACTAATTCGTGACAAATTTTGACCTTGTAATTCCAATGTGTGGTCGCCAGCTGTCAATTCGCTTCAAACATATCAAGGGCTATAACATTTTAGTTTACGTTGCGATAAGCTCAAAATTTTGGCATCTGGCAGCACAAATTGAGCACTAATTCGTAATAGAAAATTCATTCCGAAAAATTGATATTTTCCTTGGGTGGTCGCCAACTTGACGTCAAGTTGGCGACCAACTTACTATATGCTATAACTTTTTACGTAATGCAGCACAAACTCTGATTTATACGGCACAAATTAGCACAAATGGAGCACTAATTCGTGACAAATTTTGACCTTGAAATTCCAATGTGTGGTCGCCAGCTGTCAATTCGCTTCAAACATATCAAGGGCTATAACTTTTTAGTTTACGTTGCGATAAGCTCGCAATTTTGTCATCTGGCAGCACAAATTGAGCACTAATTCGTGATATAAAATTTATTCCGAAAAATTGATATTTTCCTTGGGTGGTCGCCAACTTGACGTCAAGTTGGCGACCAACTTACTATATGCTATAACTTTTTACGTAATGCAGCACAAACTCTGATTTCTACGGCACAAATTAGCACAAATGGAGCACTAATTCGTGACAAATTTTGACCTTGAAATTCCAATGTGTGGTCGCCAGCTGTCAATTCGCTTCAAACATATCAAGGGCTATAACTTTTTAGTTTACGTTGCGATAAGCTCGAAAATTTTGGCATCTGGCAGCACAAATTGAGCACTAATTCGTGATATAAAATTAATTCCAAAAAATTATTATTTTCTTTGGGTGGTCGCCAACTTGACGTCAAGTTGGCGACCAACTTACTATATGCTATAACTTTTTACGTAATGCAGCACAAATTCTGATTTCGACGGCACAAATTAGCACAAATTGAGCACTAATTCGTGACATAAAATTCATTCCAAAAAATTGATATTTTCCTTGGGTGGTCGCCAACTTGACGTCAAGTTGGCGACCACCTTAATATATGCTATAACTTTTTACGTAATGCAGCACAAATTCTGATTTCTACGGCACTAATTAGCACAAATTGAGCACTAATTCGTGATATAAAATTCATTCCGAAAAATTGATATTTTCCTTGGGTGGTCGCCAACTTGACGTCAAGTTGGCGACCAACTTACTATATGCTATAACTTTTTACGTAATGCAGCACAAACTCTGATTTCTACGGCACAAATTAGCACAAATGGAGCACTAATTCGTGACAAATTTTGACCTTGAAATTCCAATGTGTGGTCGCCAGCTGTCAATTCGCTTCAAACATATCAAGGGCTATAACATTTTAGTTTACGTTGCGATAAGCTCGAAATTTTGGCATCTGGCAGCACAAATTGAGCACTAATTCGTGATATAAAATTCATTCCGAAAAATTGATATTTTCCTTGGGTGGTCGCCAACTTGACGTCAAGTTGGCGACCAACTTACTATATGCTATAACGTTTTACGTAATGCAGCACAAACTCTGATTTCTACGGCACAAATTAGCACAAATGGAGCACTAATTCGTGACAAATTTTGACCTTGAAATTCCAATGTGTGGTCGCCAGCTGTCAATTCGCTTCAAACATATCAAGGGCTATAACTTTTTAGTTTACGTTGCGATAAGCTCGAAAATTTTGGCATCTGGCAGCACAAATTGAGCACTAATTCGTGATATAAAATTAATTCCAACAAATTAATATTTTCTTTGGGTGGTCGCCAACTTGACGTCAAGTTGGCGACCAACTTACTATATGCTATAACTTTTTACGTAATGCAGCACAAATTCTGATTTCGACGGCACAAATTAGCACAAATTGAGCACTAATTTGTGACATAAAATTCATTCCAAAAAATTGATATTTTCATTGGGTGGTCGCCAACTTGACGTCAAGTTTGCGACCACCTTAATATTTGCTATAACTTTTTACGTAATGCAGCACAAATTCTGATTTCGACGGCACAATTTAGCACAAATTGAGCACTAATTCGTGATATAAAATTCATTCCAAAAAATTGATATTTTCTTTGGGTGGTCGCCAACTTGACGTCAATTTGGCGACCACCTTAATATATGCTATAACTTTTTACGTAATGCAGCACAAACTCTGATTTCTACGGCACAAATTAGCACAAATTGAGCACTAATTCGTGACAAATTTTGACCTTGAAATTCCAATGTGTGGTCGCCAGCTGTCAATTCGCTTCAAACATATCAAGGGCTATAACTTTTTAGTTTACGTTGCGATAAGCTCGAATTTTTGGCTTCTGGCAGCACAAATTGAGCACTAATTCGTGACATAAAATTCATTCCAAAAAAATGATATTTTCCTTGGGTGGTCGCCAACTTGACGTCAAGTTGGCGACCACCTTAATAAATGCTATAACTTTTTACGTAATGCAGCACAAATTCTGATTTCTACGGCACAAATTAGCACAAATTGAGCACTAATTCGTGACAAATTTTGACCTTGAAATTCAAATGTGTGGTCGCCAACTTGACACACGTGCGGACTCGCGCTGGGGGAGCGGCGAACTGCAGTGCAGTGTTTCATGCGCGACATTCGGCACGAACAACGCCAGTGAGATTATTTAGTAATTTATAAAAGTGATTTATATAAGCATGCATTTTTCGCGAAAATATTCGAGACCAGTTGTGTGTTAAAAAACTGTAGCCAGGGCCGTCAAGAAAGGGGGGGGGGGGAATGACGAAGGGGTTGGGATGACGGCGGGGAGGGATCCACGGGGTCCGGTTGAGTGTCAACAAATGTTTTGATGCTTTAGTTTTCCCTTGGTAGGACGAAAATTACAAGTCTTTTGCATGCATGGGACCTTTTCAAGATCTTGTTTACAGTTATGGCCACAGTTATATATAGATAGCGACTAGAACCTTGAACACTCTCGTGTCGAAACGATGGAGCAAAAGACTGTGGCGTCGAGTTGCGTCCCAGTGTCGGGCTCTCGGCGGGTGACTTGCGTAACGGCCGTCGCTTTTTATCACTCGGCGAGCGTCGAGCGGGCGACACGTGGCACGTGACTCACGGCAGGGGAATGTAGGTGACGCAGCGCGACTCGGAGGCACGGAGAACTGCAGCGCGGACCAGAAGTCTTGCGAAGTGCGCACGCGGGTATGCCCTTCCGTCGAAACCCCAATCATTCCCACCAACAAATAGAAAGGATAAGCAAACAGCGAGAAAAGTTGTTCCATCCTCTCTCTCTCTCTCTCTCTCTCTCCCCCCCTCCCTCCCCCCAATATCTTCGTACGCTCTTGTCTTGCGAGCTAAGTAAGCTCTGTAGTTATTGCGCGGATTTATTTCATTCCGGACTTACCTATGTATAATCAAAGCTTTATAGAGTGATCATTGGTCGATAACTAGGGCACAAAGTTTGGCGGATTACACGCGATACGGTAACTTACCTTGTACTCAGGGACATGTAGCTACATTCCGCGAAAAGATTCCCCGTGGCTAGCTGAACGTTAAAACATTAGCATCGTTCTTGTGTTTCGCGATTGGGTGAGTTTCCCTGCCTCAGGTACATGACGATTGTTACAACGCCAATCACAGGAATTCAGTGCGGAAGCAAACGCGTACTGTGTGGCTCAGGTCAAATAAGGCAACTGCTTTTCTCGCAGACGGCCGCCAATCACAAGGAAGAAACAGCTGGTGCAGGTATACCATGTTGCAGTATAATGGGCGTTTAGATTTTTTTCACGATAAATTCCTGCGCCTACTAATTATCTTTGTTGATAACTGACACAGGGTCGTCAAGGACGTGTCAAGAGTGCTGTAGTCCAATCGTCAACGTCAAACAAATGTATATGTGCTTCAAATCCAATAATTCAGCTAAATCTAACCGTGGTTCTATGAGCACTAGTCGCTCGGAACGACGCAGGCGCAGCAATGTACGGCCATTCGGGCATACGAGTGACGGTCTCACATCATCTGTTCGAAAAAAAAAAACGTTTACCATCTTGATGAAGTTTGTTCTTGTCAACACGTAACAATCTCTTTTTCCATCAGTGCGTTTCAGTGAGTTCCACTGCAGGAATAAACACGTTGTTTTGTCGCATAGAACTTCCCTCCTATTTTAGCTACGTCACCAATTTTTTGGTCACATTTTTGTTATATTCCTTAATGTGGTTCTATGTAAACTTTCGCTTTATAAACCCACGTCTCTTACTGGATTGGTGTCCGACTTTATTTCAAAAATGCTACATACTTGTAGTTTTTACCCAGGAAACACTCTAGTACTTTCTCTAAAACTCATTATTGCAAGATGGTGACTGCTTTTTTTTTGTGCACAAATTCGTGATTAATGTTTGAAGTATACTTTATAGCTGAATTTTTTAATAAAATAGATACTAGTAATAGATTAAGAAAAGTTGTACGTGCGAAGTTATTCGAATTCTTACAGTAGTAGCATATTTTTATATTAATAATTTCTATTAGAGAAATCTATTTCTGGAATAGTTACGCACTTGTGATAAACATAGTTTCACTTATTTTCATTATTTCTCTTACATCATTGCTGTTATTATCTAAGGTTGAACATCTTCTGAACGGGTATAATACACGAAGGGAGAGTGCCCTTACTTACCCATAATTATCCTATCATACCCATCACTCCTCAAACTCTTCTTGCTAGCGCTAGCAGCACGCCAGACTTCTGGCCCGGACTATGTAGACACACTACCGTTTCATCGTGTATTTGACCACCACGCTGCCCTGCGAACACATGGGTGTGTTTGAACCAACGATTAACTGATTTCGCTCTAGAAGAACTCGAGTCAGTTGGTAGTACTTCAGCCGTCGGTGGTACCAATGTCGTGTGGATCAGTGAAGAACGGAGATGGCGTCTAATACAAGCACTGAACAGTTCACCATCCCTCGAGTGTGCACTGCACTGTGGAGTCCATCCTGCAGGTCCATTGCCCCACAATTCCACGAGGATATCTCTGCGACAATAACAAATCTGCCACTGAAAATGTCGAGCAGCAAGCAACCCACTGCTGACACTCGTACTTTCTGCGAACTATAGAGTGTATCCTGCAAAATATTTAAAGTACCAGTTGTTTCCAGGTATGCGTGGTTGTGAAAAATAACGAAAATTGCAAGGGTCTGTATTGTTTATTGATTGTGTATCAACTGTAGTAATAATTGGTAATTATTGAGTTATATATTTTGTTCTACCGGAGAAAGTTATATTTATCGAATTTCATTTTACATTATGATAGGATGATAATCATGTGTTCATGTTTCCTACGTTTCTTAACTGCTTGGCTGTTATCGGCAAGGGCTGTTTTTTATCCGATGTACACTGGGCCAGTAAAAATAAAGTTGTACTGTTGGACAACCGCGGTTCGCTTGCAGATGTCTGCGTTGTGTTAAGATTCAGGAGAGTCAAATGAAGACACTGTGTTGTGACCAATCACCAGGGGCTTGCTAAATTAGTGTTATATTAGGCAACTGTCTAGATCTCAAATGTGCGTACACTTTAATGACTCTTGTTACTGGATAGCAGGTTATCAAATACGGCCCCAAAAAAACTAAAATACCATGGAAAACCTTCAAAGATATCGCGAGTGCTTATGTTATGACCCGGAAAAGAGGTGAATTGCGTCGGCAGCCAATGAAAACTTGACAGCGACTTGATTATGCACAACTTTGTGGAGACCAACCTAGCACATATATTTTCGCGGAATAGAACTGACACTTTATACGTTGCACCCATCATTAGGAAACAATTCGCGGATTCATTTCGTGATAGGCTAGAATCCAAATAATTATTACTTTGTGCTGCTTTTGCTATTGGTTCACTGTTAATTTGTAGGACTGTGTGCCAATTAGAGACCCTCAATCATGGAAGTGTCGAATCACAAGTTGCCCAGCTGAGACGCCTCACAAGTCAGCAGCCGATTAACAGGTGATGTTTGCCCAAGCATAAACAGTATCGTGGAGTCTATCCCGGAGGTCATCAAATCCGCGAATTTTTCCGGTCCCTACCCATCATGCATTCATAAATTATTTGTATTTATAATTTTTATTATTTTTAGTTAGTTTCCTTTTCTTAGTCTTCACCTTATTTATATATTATTCAAAATAAACTTAAGGGTGGACGATAAAATAGTCTATACGCAGGGAAACAAACTTAAATAGCAGATAAAAGTAAAAAAAAAAAGTTTCACATATACTGCAACTATTACTTTAAATTAAGTATAGGCACAAGTCTGGTGCAATTAAATTAAGGGTAAGACACCACTTATGCCAATTTAAGAAAAAAATTAATCTCGTTACATTAATAACAGTTTAGCGCACATTCATGCAATATGTAAGCCGCGAAGTAATAATTCTGAATAGGTGTTCTGCAGATGCTTTTTTTATCCTGTGTTTCAAGTGGTCAAGGTTTCATGATTGGTATTTTGTAGTTCTATCATTATTAATATTTGTGCAAAAAACGATCACCATACCTGTTGCCAGTTGTATCGTGATCCGGGAGTGTCACTTCTCGAGGGTCAGGAGAGCACAGTAAATAAAATACCTTGTAATTGGCTGGTCACAGTAGTCAATTACGATTTTAAGCCTTTTTTCTCCACCTAATTCACAATCGAATTCCTGCATTTAACTAAGTACATCATTTTTTTTCTCCCTGAGATCATAATTGAATTTGCATTTTTAAAAATGGTCAATTACTCCTGTGGACCCACGAGATAAAAAATTTCCACGAATTAAAGTGTAAATAGCAAAGTGGTGGAATGTAATCGTGTATAAAAGTTAACAGAAATATTATTACTCTGTTATTTAAAAGTGCAATTGAACACACTTAGGCCTATGTGACCATGCAGCGTTCGTGATTATCATTAATTTGTTTATCGGGAATAAAAAATAAGTTTTATTTGTGTAATTTAGTAGGTGGTTTTTTTGAATTCTTTTGCTTCTCTGTCGATGCGTTGTTTACTTATTTTCATGGTCACGAGGCTGCAGTGTTGGGCAGAGGTTGTGCAACAAGTTGTAGTGGTATTCGACAGCAACCTATCTCGGAATGAAACCTCTAAAATTTCAGGTTGGCAACTTTTATGACTATTGTAGGACCCGATGCCACCGACATATGCAACAGTTTTACTCTTAATTCTCTGCAGGATTGAAAATAAATGTGGTGAACATTTCGTCTCGAAAAATAACGTCACGTGTGAAATATATATAATCACACAAAATATGTTATTTGTAGGTCCCTTTTCTCTTTAGCTGTGGCCATTATAACAACAATAACAACCACGACGAGAGGGGGGTATACCCCGCCCTGAAGTTATGAAAAAAATTTCGAAATCGCGGTGAAGGTAGTGTGTTATTTTGGGTAATGCAAGGCGAGCTGTTACAACACCTGAAGTGGTAAACAGAACTCGAGCCATTTGTGAAGAAGACAATATTGGGGAATAAATGAAACATATTACAAGTGCTCTTCAAGCGAATGGTTATTCAAAGTCCGAAATCAGGAAAGCCATGAAACCACCTCAGCAGAAAAAGAAAGAACATCTTCCTAATAAAGCCTTCATTCCTTATGTCAAATGAATTTCGGACCAAGTGGCAAGAATTCTTAGGAAACATGAAATTCATACAGTTCTCATACCCATAAACAAGATTGAGGGGTCTCTGACATCGGTTAAAGACAAAAATCCTGCCTAAAACCTAGCCGGTGTGTACAAGATTCCACGTTCCTGTGGCAAGGTATATATAGGACAAACTGGCAGACGAATAATCACAAGGGTTAAAGAACACATCAGTGACTACAAACATGAAAACCCAAGATTAGCTATAGCAGAACACTCCATGGAAACCAGACACAGCATTGATTTCGACCAATTCCACACCAAATCCAACATCCGATAGTACAAGAAAAGATACATTCGAGAATCAGTAGAAATATTAAAACACCCAACAAACATTAATAGAGAATATGGCTACAAATTAAGCAAAATATGGAACCCCACTCTTTAGAAATCCTCAAAACATAGCTCCACATCCATCAGACAGATCGCCCCTGATTGGCAAAACAGCCCAGCCAACCAGAAGAAAGTAAGGCTCTGATTGGCCCATAGCTGCAGCCAATCAGGAAGCACCTTCGCCTCAGGCGAGAGTATATCAAGGCAGAATAACTTGTAAGAACCATAGTAGATAACTGCTCCCTGATGATGGCGACTGCAATGTCGACCGAAACGTCGGTGAATTATTCGCCAAGTACACGGCTACAACCCAGAAGCCAAGGTACCATTATATAATTTTTTGTTATTTTTTTCTTTAACTGAGTTTTAAAAGAAAAAATACTGTCACACTTGAATAAAATCTCAGGGAATTGCAAATTTTTAGACCTCCAACCTTCACAAGTAGAAATTTAAGTAAGGATTTTGCTTGAAAAAACTTAACATTTGAAATTTTGGTTTTTATTTAATTTTTTTAGTACTTTGTTCTTAAGTCAATTATTTGATGATTTCTTTAAAACAAGCCATAAATACACATATACTAATGTTATTAAATACATGAAAATACATGTCAATGTATGAAAGACATGCATACAGTAATACGTGTGCAAACTGGCTGCTTGGAATACACCTTCTCTTTTGTGCACGAGGCATGTTGAGCTATAATGGGGAGGAAATACGTTATTGTAGACTACTAAGTATTACAACAATCCTTATAAAAGAATCTATAATTAGCTATTTTTCTTTGATTTTATTATTCGATTCTAACTTTTTTTTTAATCCTGGAAGGAAGGGGTCTGGACCCCATGAACCCCCCCCCCCCCCCCCCCCCACCAAGCGGTCTACATGCCTGTGATGACCAAAACAAACCGCGAAATTTCTGGGTGTCTACTTATTATTGCAGTGAGCACGTGCATTATAAGGTATATCCCAGATAATGTGAACTCTTACAATCTACTCAAGTCATGCCTGCCAACAGCAGCGCACAAATCAACTTAAAGGAGAGAGATATGAAGTAAAGACGCCATGTTAGTTTCATTCAATAGTTCTTATGCCATAACGATTTTGTATTGTTTATTATTTAATATTTCTCTTCGTTATGGCAGATATTTTCAAAGACCATCATATTATGTATATTGGTAGAATTATTACATGTATTGTCATTCCTAAAAATTAAGTCAATACTTAACGCCAGTGACTTCACAGGGTAAACTTTTTATAGCAGCCAGTCACGATTAACGTCATGTATTCTACAAAATTTACATACTAATGCTTAATTAAAAATAATACTTGATAACATTGTTTTGCCAGAAAAAACTGCTGAAACCAAGATGGATTTCGGTTCGTATCCCTTCTTCTTAAACTTACCCTACCTTACAGCTGATCCAACAGATATTAGGACGAGTAGCTTCGTATTTCAATCAACACTTTCCTTCGCTGGCGGATAACACTTTGCAAACATCCGGAAGTGTGCAGCCATTTTCACTATTCCAAAAAAAAAAAAGCAAAAAAAAGTTTGTAAACGAAATACGGGAACGCACACATTCACCCTCGGCGTGTTATTGGATGCTTGTCGGCAACAGACAGCACTCGGAGACCTCGGAGCAGTTTCCAGCTGGCGCGGCGTGGTGTCTGAAGCCGGGCGGGCGGGAGGCGTGGGGCGAGGCCGGGGCCCGTGCATGCCACCTCGCCAGGAGTTATCAGGGGAGGATGCGTGGATTTGTTCCGGGAGGGGATTTCAGATCAAAAATTATATTTTAAAAAAACTTACGTCAGAAACAATGGGCTTGGTCAGTTAACATTATCTTTTTTTTTATATGCTTCTCTGCCTTTGTAGTTTGTGATTCCAGCTGATTGTAACAGCTCACCTTGCATTACCCAATATAACACACTACCTTCACCGCGATTTCGCGTATTTTTTTCTTCATAACTCCAGGGGGAATTTATCCCCCTATGTGCCGTAACGCACTGTAGTGAAGAAAGAGGATGTATATTACTTGCTTGTGTGAGGAGATATCGCTGTCAACGTGCTACAGTTGTGCAGAGGTACTGAGGCTCGGAAACGCTACGTAGTATACGGGACTCGCTGTATCTGTCGTGGCGGCACGCAGGGGCCGAGCTAGACCTGATGGCGCCCAAGGCCAAGGCTTCGCTCACATGTGCTGCACCTGCACGCACGCAAACTGCACGAGCAGCCGTCCTGCTCAACACGTCCGACTGTGTTGGCGGGAGTGGACTTGGCCTCTCTGGCAGTGGCGCTGGAGAGCAGGCACCCGGGCCTAAAGGGCTGTAAACTGCACGGCGAGGTTTCCCCTTTAGCCTTGCAGTCGGTGAGGAGATTCAGGCAACCCCGAGGTCTCCTCTGCCTGCTCTAAGGTTTCCACACACCGCTAGGAAGGTGATTGTCGTTTGAGGTGTCGGAACTGTTGCCGGTTCTAGTATCCGAGACATGAACCACCAAGTCCGCGGAAAGGGTGTGTGATGCGATTATATAGCCTCTCCACACCAAGTGGCAACCCTCTGCCTCCACGTTGGCACCGCTGTTGGGGGAGGATCGTGGTGACTATGTTGGGAGGGGTTTCCCCAACCTCTGGTCATAGCACCTCCCTAACTAAAGAGGGCGCTGCCGGGTCAAACTCTGCCACAGTGCATCCTCAATTGCATGTATGAGACCAGAAATGGTGAAAGGGCTGAATCTGCGGGCAACAGCAGATGCGATAGAAACCTTTCTGGGGGGTTCGACGGCCGAGCCTCGGTGCATCGGTCCCAAAGGGCCCCATAGTGAATGGATCAGGCCCCATGGTAATGGAGTTCGACTGGGTATGGTGGTTGCGGTGTCGGGTGCCCGGGCCTAAAAACGGGCTGTAAACTGCACGGCGAGGTTCCCCCTTTAGCCTTGTAGTCGGTGGAGGTACTGAGGCAACCCCCAGGTGCTTCCTGCCCGGACGCCGTGATTGCCATTTTCCAGCTGGGGTTGGCGGTGTTCGTCCCAGAAGCGTGATGATCCGGTCAAACTACCAGCGAACAGTCTGCCGACGAGACCAAAAGTTGGTCGTAGTACGGGAAGAATCCATCATGTTTGAATGGTTCCCCGCTGAGGTTTTCTTATGGCCCAGGATTCTTGGTGAGGTAGGACTCGTACTTGGGAGTGGTGCCCCGAGTGCTTTAGGGGCAGGTATCAGGGTTCCCTAGCCCATTGAAGTACTGACGTTGTGAGCGACGAGGACAGCTCCGGTAACCAGCCTGGACAGCTGGCAGAGGTTGGGTAGGCCTCCACCGGACCGCGGGTTCGCTGGGTGATTGAGGAGTCCCAGTGTGAGGCGGGAGACCGGGGTAGGCGCCAGAAGTGATACTCCAGAGGGCAAGGGAGCATCCAACTTGCTGGTTAGCTGAGTGGAGTAGGGGGCAGAGGTGGTGCATAAACTGAGATGGGTAGCCTCAGTCCCTGTGCATAGCCAAAGCTCTAACGCTCTTCCTGGTTGCGTATGCGGCGTGATCCGCATCCACGCCCGTGGGGGCCCCAGGGCGGCAGGGCCTCGCGGCTAAGAGCGCTGGGTTATCAAAGAAAAGGGGGGAAACCCTAATTTGTGACTTCTGTCAATGATAAGGCGGTACTTTCCTATTTTCCTTCTATAATTGTGTGTTTTTGTCCATTATTTCAATGGAATTTACAATATTAGAGCTACTATTAACTGTTCGTAATTTTTTTTGATAATTCGATAAACTGTGTTTTATTTAATGGTTTTCCGAAACTTAAAGGCCAATTAATATTTCAATTATAACATGAACATATCATAATCAAGTTTTTTGTAGTTTGTATGTGGTGTTTGTCGTAAAACACTCACTCATATATCAAACAATTTTTTTTTTCAAAATTTCTGATGGCCTAAGATTTACAGGGTTTTGTTTTTTAAAATTCATTAATGATTCTAACCTAAAGAGTGACACGACAAAGGCTATGTACGGATGGTTGATACAAAACTCTAAAGAACATAATTACGTGTTTTCAGTTCATGCTAGGATTGAAATACTAAACTGACTTTAACTTATTTAACGTTTAGATAATCACTCACTGAATTAATAAAACATAATATTAACAATAAAACATGTCTAGGTTTATTCTTGAGAAAAATACAGATTATCGAAGCCAAATAATTTAGGATACTACCTCTTTAATGAAGGCGACGTAAGCGGAGTTACGTATGTACTATATGGTTAAGCCTATGTAACCCAGCATGTTTACAGAGACCCTAACTTTATTGTGTTTGTCTGCCCTGCAGCATCTTCAGAGACGCTAACATTTCTCTGTACCTATTATTCCACCACCAAGCTGTCGTGAAAATACTGTGTGTTTCAGCGCCTTGTTTGATTAGACCATGGTTATTCCGACTCGCGCTAACAGACCTCTAGTGGTGGTAGTCATTCAGCCATCGGTGTTGCCCAACCCTTGTGTATCAGTGAGAAACGGAGACGTTTAATACAAGCGACAGCCAATGAGCAGTCTACCATCCTTCGAGTGGATTAGTTAGGGAAGTTCAATAAAATGTTAAAAAAAAAAGCTTATTTAGTATTAACCCATTAACTGTGTCATGCATATTCTATTTGGGTCCAGTTTTTGTTATGTAAAAATGCTCTTTTGCCAAGTATATTTTGAAAATAGTTTTATTTTTTGAATCCCGTATGTGTTGGTGCTTCAGAGTGTGATTTAAGAAACTTCACTTTGTGCCTATTTACAGAAGTTCTGTTACTATATAAACAATTTAGTCACTTCATTGGATAATACGCATGTAGGTTGCGACTATGACAGCGTGAGAAAGTATAGCGCAAAAATTTATATTGACTGTTTTAAATGGAAATACAGCAGTTCAGTGAAGATTATAAAATACCTCTAGAACTCGGGGGAAAATTCTGTTCGTGGGATTTGATGGACATTTTGCACGCTTGATTGTATTTGTTTGTTTTATTCTTGCTCCCTGGATGCCAAAACACATCTCTGTCCCGCGATGATGGAGGCTTGGTAAACACTCCGGGAGTCTAGATGAATACTATCCTTGTCCCCCCTCACCACCCACAAACACACACATACACATACTCCCACATAGTCGCGGGGCATGTTTACCGCCTGCTAGAGCGAGGCGCGCATTTAGGCCCGCGTGGCGGGTGAGGGCAGCGTCCAGTCGGACTGACGGACGGACAGATAGTGCCAACTTACGCGAAGGCTTGAGTTTCGGGAAGATTTCTCTTGCGGAGGTAGATTAGCGCGAGGACCATGTAAGATATGCACTTATAATTTAAAAAAATAAAACCTTTTTCACTCCGATATTTATTTGTATATTTTCCTAGTTACCATAGTCTAGGACGATTTTTGTTTTTAAGTATAAACCCTTACAATATGGACTAACACAAGAAAAATATAGGTGTAGGCAGCTAAATGATCAAACAAACTTCTCAACATTCTAAGGTAATAAGAATTAAAAGGTAAAAACCATGCAAATATTTACATGTTGTATTTTAATCTGTTCATTCGTCGAAAATTAAAGCTTTTGACGGACGGACAGACGTAATGTTTCGGGCCTTCTGATTGGCTGCAGGTCACGGAATTGATGCTCGAACGGACGGACTGACGGACTGATGGACGCTACGGGTAATTGTGAGTCCTGCCTTACTCGCGAAGGTCTCGCCTGTTGAGAAATACCTGCGCATTGAACCCGACCAGGTTCGCAGTTCCACACATACCGAGACTGACGCTCGCATTGTCTTGCGCCAGTCAGCCATGCGATACAGCCGTCTATAGTAAGTCACGCCATTATTTTGCTTGTGCACACAGAGCGCAGAGTTTCAGAAGAACCCACGCGATTTTTAAACTGATCAAGATGTATGAATGCCGCCTGCTTAAGAATATTCTGAGGTCGAAATGGTAGTACCGTTTCCGCATTTAATTATTAACTGTATTTTTTGGAGAATAAAAATGGCTAAAAACGGGTGTCTTTAGAATATTATTTAGTTATGAAACTCCAAATAGATTCCTGAAAGCACTAAAGTAACTTTCAATACACCTTTATCGTCATATCTCAGCACTGTAATCGTATGGTTGCCGCTAAAATCTCACAACTGCACTATGTCCTACGACGTAAAGACACGCCAGCCCACATATTTGCGCCAAATATTTTAATAAATACAATATGGTAAACCGGTAAGAAATACGCTAGACAAGTGATGTCAGCGAACCTGGCGGTGTGGAGTGTGCCTACGTTTTTAAAAAGTGTGTGAAACTATTTCTAGTATTGGCATCTAGCAGCGTGGAGTGTAAAACAGCTTGAAAGCAATGCAGTAAATTGTCTCGCGCTTCGCCAATGCTAATTGGCCAGAGTTTCCCATATCGTCATATTACGATATTTGCTGGCGCTTAAGAGGCGATGCCGCGCTAGAAGTACCAGCGAGCGTCATTTTCTTGAGGAGCATTCTTCGTTTACAATTCCCGTAAATTTTCTGTGATTTATAACAGTGTAGAATCAACTCTCTCCATCCACTTTGTATGTTGGGTATTCGGAATTTAATATGTTGTAAGTTTTCAGTTCTGGGCATAAAGTTCCTCACTTCGAGCGGATGTGTCGAGGCTTATATGTTTCGCGTGTAGATTACACGATATCTTTCGTGACAAGTTCTGCTTTATCAGGGAACTGATAGCCCACATAACACGAGAGCCTCAGAGCTGCCGACAAACGCCGCTGCCATTTTGTAGGTATGACGTAATGTGGTTGAACAGCTTCGCTTTTAGGACTGGCGTTGTGTCCCGTTTACGTAACGTCAAGACTAGGTGTTTGTAAAATAATGGGTTCAAATAATATATATATAATGCATTTGGCTAAGCGAATAATTATGCAGAACACTTTCTTGAAAACAATTTACGATCTCGTGCGTAGTCACAATCATGGTTCTGAAGAACACGTGTTAAATAAATAGTGAAGCGTTGAAATAAGAGGTGCTGAAATCTTCGGGAATGTATTCGGAGCCGTTTGCTTAAATTTTGGGTTAGGTGAGGAATGCACCTGCCACCCTCTCATTTATACCTGCGCGCTCTCCCAAACCCCTTTATCACCTTTTCTTCTTTTTTTTCCCCACGCCACAGTTCATCTCTGCCCCGGCGCCTGTGCTATCGAAACAACCCGTGAAAGGATGTCCGAGTTATTTAGATGCTAGCACTGCTTGATGTCTCAATAAATGCATTTTTGGGGACTTTTATTACAATTGGCTTGTTCAGCTATCGTCTGTTGTCACATTTACACTAAAGAGAGCGCCACGAGAACCGTAACAAAACATTCATCGACGTTTGCAACTATTCGGAAGGTGAACAAGAAAGCTGGCATATTTTAAGATGTACTTTTCAAGAATCATTTAGGCTAAAGGGTTCTTCAAGTGGGTATTGGAAAACAGCAAGGATGCCCAGCATCAGGGAAAACCTGTAATAGTCAAAGAATTTTGAATTTGAGTAAAAAAAAAAAAAAGAGGAATAGTCAAGGAAATAAGAGTTGGATCAGAACATTAAAATTAAATGGTTATACAAATGCTAATAGCTAATTTATAATTGTGCCCTGGATATTTTTATATAGTTTTTCGTTTCATGGTCCATAGACACAAAAAACCAACGTCAACTCAAAAGTGTGTAGGTGTGTGTGTGTGTATAAACACACAATTTTGTGGACACGATAACTGTCGAAATTTTTTACAACTAACTTTCAAACTGATAACATAAGTTCTAGTCGTGGTAAATCGCGGTCGATGTCGTTAATGGACAAAATTCAATCTAAGGGGTATAAATTGCGAAGGTTTTTCGAAAAACAGAAAAATCACTCTAACTCCCATAACATGGAAAATATCACATACGTTTTAATGTATTATAACTCGTAAGAAATCTTTTGTGTGAATAGGTTTTTTATACGACCAACCGTAACTGCAAGGGGTTGAAAAAACAAGGGCTGGAGGACAAAAAATATCATACTTCCCTTCGTAGGCACAACATTTAATTCGTATGGATTATTTATTAAACTTATCATTTTTATATAAAACTTTTGTCTGAAACAATTTTTGATTATACGAACCATTGCTGCAAGAGGTTGAAAAAATTAGGGATAGAATTTTAAAAAATTCTTATTTTTCTTAGTAGGTACACTATTCAATCCGTTCAAATTATTTGTAAATCTTATAAATTTTACCAAAAACTTTTGTCTGAAACAATTGTTGATAGTACATTCCATTTACTGTAAGGGATGGAAATAGGGTAGAAAGACACAATGTTATTACTTTTTATACATTATAGATATACCATAGATTTCATTATAATTTATTGTAAAACTCCTAAACTATATCTAAAATCTTTATCTTGAAAGAATTCGTGATGAAACTATTACCGTAAAAACAGGGGTTGAAATTTAAAAAAAACTTTCTTACTGCCAAATGCGTTGGAATTAATAATCATCTTAATGTGACCTTAAACCTTTGTCCAAAAAAAATACGACCACTTATTAGTGCAATTGATGAAAAATAGTGTTTGAAAATCAAAAATAATTGCTTAACTACCTTAGTAGGCCTAAAATGAAATTCGTTAAGAAATTCAATGCTGAATGCATTAAGTTAAAAACATTCAAAATATTTTCGCTGCGTGGAATATGAGAAAATGCTACATCGATATTTTTTGAATATTGGCAAACATATAGGATTTTATGTAGGCTACATTAAGTTTTTAAAATTTTGCAGGAGTTTATAAAAGTTTCCAAAATATTTCTAGGAAAAATAGATCCTTCGAAATCTACTTACGCCTGTAGGCTTTGCCGAAAGGGATTTTTTATATTTTTTGGGCTCAGTCTTTGTCATGCTTCAATGCTGTTGTGCCGAGTATTTTTTAGTAGAGTTATGTTAAACAGCACGTAAGGCTGAATTCCATCTGTGATGATTCCTTGCAGTGTGATGTAATAAACATAAGTCTGTGCATATCTCCAAAATTTTTGTTCCTGCGCAATCAGTTTTGTCACGAATTTGAAGAATCAGTAAGCTAGTTGTAACTATGGCAGTGTTAGGGAGTAGCATACAGAAATTAGATTAGTTTTTTCTGTGTAAAACATTTTGGCGTGTTTTAGTGAGTGAAGTATTAAAAAAAAAACCTTGAGAAGTCGGGAGAAAGTCAGGTCATTCTGTTTAAGAACGTGTAAGTGGCCAGTAGGAGTAGGCTACCAGTGACAGAATGATCCATGTTTGTTTATATATTCGTAAACTACAGTGTATTTCTCTACATATTATTAAAGCTTAAGACCCATCGCCTATCCTCGCTCCCACACAGCGTGCAGTTTTTAAAGAAACAACGCTATTTGAAAACGGCCCAAGACATCAGAGGGGTGTCTGTTGACGAAAAACATTTTAGAATACTCTGAGGGTAGAAAGGTAATTCCGTTCGCGTATTTCGTATGTTTCAACTCTATTTTTAGAAGCTTGAAAAGTGTTTTCAGAGTAATATTTCGGCATGAAACACGCAGTAGAGATTCTTGAATGCGCTCAAGGGACTTGACATTACACCTTTATCTTAATTTCTTCGCGTTGTAATGGTATGGTTAAAGCTTAAATCTCACAGTTGAGTTGCCCTGTGCACGATAAGACTGCGCGCCGGTCCACACCCTTGCTCTTAGAGGCAGCACCGCGCTAGTCCCGCCTCACTGGGCGGGCTGCACAGCAAGGTGCTAGAGGCGGCAACACACAGCCACCCAGACCCGGGATACTGGGGCCTGCTGCGACTGGAGCGACTTGGGGACCGTGGGAGGACACAGTCCAGTGTGCCACCACTGCGCCACCTCGCTCCGTGGCTCGTGACAGTTACAAGCGATGGCTTCGACCCCGGATTATCGTTGCCGAGAGTAGCGCCATCTTGAACTAGTAGCCATCGTCATTCTTCATATCGCCGAGCGGAACTCGGTTTAGCATTAGGATATTTTTTAAATTTTTATTACGGCATGTTAATACATATGGTTTTTCGATAACATTATGCAGTTTGTTCATAAAATAATGTCCCAGTTATAAAATTTAATAGTATAAACAGTAAGCTTTTTTGTGTGTTGGTTCAAGGTCGTAATTAAAAAGGAACTCAAAACAGTGTCACATAAGCACATGCGCGTTTTCTTGCTTGCAGAGCGAAGCAGTGGCTCTTTCCCCAATTAGTAGAGGATGAACCTGTAACGTTTATTTGGCAACAGGGTGGAGCTCCTCCCCACTGGAATCTCTCTGTACGAGAGTGGTTGAACGGCGAAGTCCCTGACAGTTGGATAGGACGTAATGGTCGAGACGACAAAGCTCTTTTTCGCTGGCCTCCGCGTTCACCTGACATAACGCCATGCCTTTTTTTCCTTTGGGGCTTTATAAAATATCGTGTTTACGATCCACCGCTACCTAAATGATTTGCCACAGTTGAGACACAGAATTGAAGAGCTGTTACGTCCATTACTCCGGACCTGTTAACCAAAGTGTGGTAAGAATTAGATTTCAGGTTGGATGTGTTCCATATAACTAAAGACGCACATATTGAACATTTGTAAAAAAAAAAAGCTAGGTTATTTTACCCTCAATTCTATGTATGATTTTTTGTAAATATTCTTGATTAAACTATTATAATATAGGGGAAGGCGGGGCAAAACTTGGAAGATAACTTTAACCCCTTTAATTAAATTTTGTTCGTTTAGACAATTAAACTACAATAATACACAAAGAAAAAAACTTGCCTACAGCAACTTGATTAAAACTCATCGCTCGTGCGACTGATGTAGACTCCAGTTTTCTTATTGCTAAGGTGGGGTTACGAGTAAGAAAACATTTAACCCAATCTATTCCAGCAGATTTGGATGCAGAATTAAAGGATGTTTGATGTTGTTCCTATCAGCAGGCTGAAATGCTAGTTCACAAAGTCCTTTAATAGCTAAACCAAAAAGAACTGTCATTCCATTTGCGTTAGATAGTCTATAAGTTCTGCCTCATGTTCCGTGGTAAATACACTAGTTATTGGTCCTATTTTTTTCGCAACAGTATACCCAGAATTAGTACGTTTATTTGCCACATGTCGTTCAATTGTAGTTTGAGGCAATTTGAATTGCCGAGCAGCCTTCAAAGAACCCATTTGGGCTTCTAAAACAGTATTCACAGCTCCTTCCATGGACTCCAGTGACCATTATTGCCGTGTGGTTTTCCGTTGATTCCTACGAACCATCTGAAACAAAACACATCGAACCTAGAAAGCATGCGGATTACACTTAATAATCCAAAGGTTATCTTTATAAATGAAATTGCAATGCCTGTCTTTGTGTATGTGTTTGTGAAGAGCGTGGTGCAGTAATCATCAATCGCAGAAATTCCATATTTTGTACTCGGGCACTTTCGGTTATGCTGTATCACACTTCGAAGCGATTTTTCCTGTTTTCGATTTTTAAGTAATTTTTGAAACAATTATTTAGCGAAAATAAGTAGGTACGGATTGAATTGCATAATAGTGGGGACAAGACGGGGAGCTTCCCCAAGCATGCTTTAAGGTTAGGTTAGGCCTGGATGAAAATTGTTCAGTGAAAATCGAAACGACAAACACTGTTTCGTTGCTAATAAGACATAATATTTAGTGATATACGCGCAGTTCGAACAATTGTCAATGTACATGTATTAAAGCCTTAAAAGTAAAACAATATTTCAAATCAGTACAAAAATTATAAATACCTTGAAAATCTCACAGAATCTGGCGCGGGAATGAAGTCAGACGAAGTCGATCCTATGGCTGTTATCTATACTCAAGTCGACACAGTTTCCGCCAGATAGCAGAACTGTAACTATTATTTAAGCCCTTCCCCGTTTTACCCCGCCTCACCGTCTTTTCCGTATTCCCCCCTTTTTTTTGGGGGGGGGGGGGGCGGGCTGCCTCCCGTTGTTTTCTTTCAATATATATATATTTTTTTAATTTGAGTTATCGCTCTTTAAATGTCGCCCAGTACACGTTGAACCAAATTATGAATTATAAACCATCCAGAGACGTACTTAACATGTCGATGTCGACAGGAATTTGGTCCCTGCAACACAATGGATTGTTATAAACAAAAGTTTGGAATGCTCTGTATACTGTGTTGGCGCTGAAGGTTAGCAAGTGTTGCTTTTTAAAAACATGTGACATAACTGCGTGTATTTCTCTTGCAGGCGGACCGTACACGTGAGGTCTGGATGGTAGGGGGAGGGGGATAGCAGGTCCACGAACATCACTCCTCCCGGCCACAGAGATGAAGATATCCATCAGGCGCGCGACGCCCTCCCGCAGCCAGCAGTGGGCGGTGTGTGTGCGTAAAGGGCGCTGGGCTATCCCCCACCCCACCCCTCGGGCTCGTGGCAATGGGGGATGCGCGCGATATTACCATAATTCACTCCGTAACTCACAGTTTATAACGAACTTCGAAGTTGGGCGTGCATGATTTATGCAGCAGCTTTTTTTTTTTTTTTTTTATCCTCGACTTTTCATGAGGCACGGGAGTGGGGTAGAAGGGTTAAAAAAAATTATTCTTCCATCCCTTCCTCCTTTAATTCTCCCCATCCTGGCATCGTGCACAATATGTATGTGCGCTTCTCAAACTGGTCTCAAACTCAAACTTTCCTCCGGGGGAAAAAAAGGGCGCGGTTTTTGAGACGCGCTTATATTTAGACCACGTTCAGGTCAGGAGAGGGTTGGGCCTGGAAGGGGGTTAAACAAGGGGAAGGGGGAGGGGGTCCTTGAAGCACACTTCACTGACAGGCAGGGGATTTTGTCGAGTGGATTATTTCCGACTTTCCTCGTGGTTCTGACATTAGCGCCGCTGCCACTTTGGTACGGTTCGGTTCTATTTTATTTTTCTCACGGCCATTCGTTTTGTCGGAATCTTTACTTGTTTTTCTTATGGTGTACTTTCTACCAATGAGAGAAAAGCGTTAACTAGAGAATGTATGTATGGACGAATGCGCAGGGTCCCGCATATAGGGATATCTGTAGAGTAGGGAACTAAAACATAAAGTAATCAAAACCAGGGGTATAACAGGGAAATTGATAATAATGTTTGGTACAAAAGAGTATCAGTTATTTTTCATACTATGTGGTATCGTAATGTCTTAAAATTAGTATGTAT
This sequence comes from Bacillus rossius redtenbacheri, assembly GCF_032445375.1. NCBI lineage: Eukaryota > Metazoa > Arthropoda > Insecta > Phasmatodea > Bacillidae > Bacillus > Bacillus rossius. The sequence goes on along the minus strand of NC_086330.1, from coordinate 302,200,377 downwards.
TTTAGTCCGTAAGTGCCGTTAATAATCCGCATCTGATTCTCACTGACATTAATTAAACGTAAGAGGATACAAACAACTGTGTGTAAATTTAAATCACAGTAAAATAACTGCAGTGCTTTGGCTCACAATAAAAAACATTGCATTTTAAGTTTGATCAAATATATATATCTGTTGTCTTCTTCAGGCTGGCAGTCTTGATTGTGTAATGTTATTGGAGTTATGTAGAGTAGGAAAACGTTTTATAATTAACCACGCATGTTGGGTTGCTATGCTTGTTTGAATTTTCTTTGATAAAGTGTATTGTAGAATGTGTATGTCTTGTCAGACAGACCAGTCAGTCAGGGGAACTCAGGTAATTTATTGGCTGAAATAAGAGCGTGAAAACTCTTCATTGAGTTGAGGGCGGTTCAGCGTGTCGCCGACACGAGGCACGGACGGTTGAGGGCGAAGCGCACTCGTGGAGGAAGCGGCAACACCCGGAGAGAACCCGTCGGCCTCCGAGTTCGACCTTGTATCGACCTTGTATCGACCTTGACCTCCCTACCCCCGCTGCCCTGCCGACAAGAGAGTATGAGATACACTGTAAACGCGTATCCTACAAAAAAATATTCTGTCACACTGGGTTCGGATTCTTGCCCGGGAATTAATGCGCTGTGTTGTCCCAGTACCTACATTATTTGTAAACCGTTTCCTGAATTGCTTTTCACTATTCACTGCGCACATAAATAAGCATTATAAAACAAAATAAAGTTGTATTGTTAAATATTCTATTATATTTTCCGTGGTATGAAAATTATAATAATATAAAATCAATGAATATTTAAAATAAGGCGCCAATTTTCGTAAGCGCGGCAAGAAAAATTCAGTAGGCTATTGTTTCCAAAAACGTATTTCATCTTGGCAACTGGTTTAGAAAGAAATCTTTTCTAAAAGTATAAACATTTTTTTCTGTTTGGTTTCAACGTGTAAGCAGGTTGTTAATAAGTATGGTTTTGAGTAACCATTGAATTCTCTTTAGGATAGCAAAGTATCGTGTTTTGGACCCACTTCTATAGGTCTTCAGATTTGGAAATATGAACCGAAATACACTATCAGTTTTCAACCGTAACAATTTTCTATCGCTTGATTTTCCAATTTTTTCCTCGGTACAGCATGTGATTAATTTAATGGATTACCGGAGATTTATTGTGACTAGCTGCTACAAATAGTTTATCCAATGCAGTCATTGGTGTTAAGTGTTTATTTCGTTTCTCTAATGACTACAATTGTAATAATACTGTCAATATAACTGTTTTAAAGTCTTGTTAAATCTCTAAATGAATGATTTCTGCTTTAACGAAGGCAACTTTTCAATATTACATGACGAGGGGTAATTAAGAAGAGTTTTTGACGTGAAACTTCTTTGCTGAGGGGGCGTTACGAAAATTCCGATCGCACAAGGTGAATGTCAGGTACGTGGTGGGGGAACCGGTAGAGGAGGAGAGTGCGTCAGCGGCAACGCCACTCCAACGCACGCACTAGCGGTCGAAAGTGATGGTGGCAAGGTAGAGGTTATAGGTATAGCGTAGCATGCTGTATGCTAGAAGTAACGGCCGGAAGAGGAGACGGCAGGAGAGAGGTAGTAATGACGTAGCAGTGATGTTACGGTATTCTCGAAACACTGATTGTGTCTTTCCAAGCCTGAGTTTTTTTTTTCATTTGAGATCATACCCGCATCCTGATTATTCTCAGTTATCTCTTGTTCAGTTTAAAATACTAATAATTTATCTCTATCTATACACAATAAGCAAGAAGTTTCATTTCTATCGCGTGTGGTGTCCACGCGCACACTTTTTTCCTTTTGCTTTTATACTCGGGTATGGTTTTCTACGTATCCACGTTCTGCCTATACATTGTGAACAACTTGATGTGGCGGTCAGTGTGCGTGACCAAACATCATGTGATGCTTTGCAAGTGACAGTTGGAAGAGGCAATGCTTCTTCTGAGACTGTCGAATCCGAGACGAGTCACGTGACGCGGACTGTACAGGTCCCTGGCGTGCTTGCTCCGGGGTCCAGCAAGGAGATCCTTCCTCCTTCCTGCGCCGTGGCCCGGGGCGAGCCGTGGCGGCGACAAACAACCCTACTTACCCCCTCTCCTCCCCCTTTTCCTGTTCTTCCCTTCTTCCTTGCTCTCTCCGGCCGCAGCGCCACGCACAAATAAACACGCACAATATGTGTGTGATGTGGGCTCGCATTGTGCGCCCTCCCTCTTGTTTCCTCTCAGGGTCGCCGCTTACTCCCCCCCCCCCCCCCCCCCCTACTAGGCTCCTGTACTTACTCCTTCTAAGAAACACTGCGCACTGCTGAAACCACTGGCTGGCCAAGTGTACATCTGCTACACTTTGATGATCGGACTACAGTGCTCTTGACTTGACAGCATTGAGCCAGTTATAAACAAGGAGAATATGTGGCTACCCAGTAACGTGTAAATGCCATATGTTGTGGCCGTCTTATCGACCAATGGGCATTCTATAAAGGCTGTATCAGGTTGAGTCTAGTCTGGAGTGAAATGAATTCACGAAATTGGCGTGGCTTTATGCTATTGAAGTCGTTACCACGCCGCGACTTCGTTCCGTAGTTATAGCCGCTAGAACCATCGCCCACCGTAAAGTTTATATGTAGCATTTATTTATCGTGTTTATGGAACGTCAAATGTCGTTACTTTGCATGACTTACTTCCAGACTGTTACACAAACTATAGAGATGGAAAATCGCGGCTGAGTTCGTTAATGGGAAAAATTATACCACGAGGGTAGAAATAGAAAAGGTTTATTAAACTTCCGTAGAGATACGTTGAGGTGACGCAAATTTAACAGGTTTTAGTCTAATGTGCATGCGCGTTTCATCCAGTTGTGTTCAAACCAAGATAGGCTATACAATATGGCATGATATATATTTAATTTTTTTAAAATTATATTACAGGCCTTGAGAGGTATTCATGTGTACTATATTTTGTTACATAATGCAATCGAATACTTGTTCTTTTGAAGGGAAAAAATCCATATGGTTGGTTGAAACTTCCAGAGAATATTTGATCAGCTTTTAGATTCTCCTTGATTCACCGATGCGCGGTAGCCATATCTTGTCAGACGTGTAAACCTTTATTGATCTGGTGATAGGTTGAAGTATATCATTAGAGATGTATACCTAATGGTTGTGGCTATCCCTAAAGACCATAATTTGTTCAGTTATTGCATTAAATGATTAAAAAAGTAAAGTTTTTGTACAGAATGTAAAACAGACAATTGTTTTGGTTCAGTTTGCGTGTAGAAAGTAACGGAACGACGCAGGAGTATGTTCTTGTATGTGCGGTACTGTACATTTCGCGAAAATTGTATACCTGCCGAGACAGTGGAGAATAATTTCGAGTACTTAAAAGCGCAGAATAATATTTTTTTACTTTCAGAGACATTGGAAAATAATATTGTTTACTTGCCTACGCATCGTAGAATAATAGAGCCTACTTATCGAGTCATCGGAGAATAATTGTGTTTACTTGCAGATACATCGCAGAATTATTTTTTTCTTTTGAGTCTTCGGAAAATGATATTGTTTGTACTTGTCTAGACATTGGGGAATGATATTGTTTATTCGCTGGTACGTCGGAGAATAATATTATTTACTTGCCGAGAAATAAGAGGTTAATATTGTTTACTTACCAATACATCGGAGAATAATTGTGTTGATTTGCTGAAACAACAAATTATATTGTTTACTTGCCCACATTTTAGAGAATTTACTTGCCAATGCATCGGAGAATAATATTGATTTGCCGATGCATCGAAGAATAATGTTTACTTGCCGATACATTTGAAAATAATATTGTTTACTTTCTGAGACATCGGAGAATACTTCCAGGAGCCCTTTGAGCATAATTTTGTTTACATGCCATAGATGAAATTGTTTTATGCAAGCAGTATAATTGACCTGAATTATTGTGGGTCAAACAACAAAGTACAGCTGCTCGACGAAACTCATAATGTATCAGGAAATGGGATACAATTTTGGTAACTAGGTATTGTACCTTTTTTTTTAAATGGTGAATCAAGCGAATACATTTTCTGCAAGTTTCTGCAATTTTCTGCAATTACTTATTAGCTGCGAACATTGTGTTAGTGGTTTTTAATATGACGAACTTTGCACTGTGCCAAAGAAGTGTAACTTCTGATGCGCGTAGGTACAAGCACATTATTTTTGATAACTGAAAAATCACTGTAACTCACCTAATATGAAAAATATTGCATCCATTAGAATTTTATTTTACGTAACGTTCCTAAACATGTAATGGAAGTTACCAAGGGTTCAAGGGCAAGGTGGTTTGAGCGCGGATTGTACAAAAAACTCCTCGGCTGGATGGAGTCCAGCTCGAAACTCACCAGCAGTGTACTGTAACGTAACCTGAACCAAATTCAACGCTGTGATAAAACCAGTTTTGGACATGGTTATGTTCATAAAACTACGGCTTAATCTGTTGTGTTTTTATTTTCAAGTGATATAGTTATTTTCTACATAACTGAAATCATGCACAAAAGGGTAGATTGTATTTTTTTTTTTGTTCGGTGGTCTCATTTTTGTCTCCTCTTGCAGTAAAGGCCGGTATCAATAATTTGTTCTGAAAAACCTTTTAGTTAGTATTTAGAAGGCAGTTACGAATTTTTTTGTCCAAACCCCATTTTTAACCTCTTGAACTATGGGTTGGTGGAATTAAAATACCTTTCAATCACTTGATTTCGGTACCACTTTAAGAAATTATAAAAAGTTAAATCATTTTGAGTTATAGTTATTTTTGAGTTTTTCACCAAAACTTCCCCATTTCCACTGTAGCATCTTGTGTGGGTTTTTTTCATATAGGCCTACACGGGGGTACGAATCACAGCAATTCCGTGTGGAAGCAAACGCGTCATTATCGGCCTGGCCAAATAAGGCATAGGCTTCCCTTGCAGTCAGCCGCCAATCACAAGGAAGAAACCGCCGGCAGTTGTTGCAGTCTTATGAGTGGAAAATATGTTCTGCTACTAACTGGGTACTTTTATGTTGAGACACACTATTATTACGCGGTTTCATTTCACTCCAGGCCAGAATCAACTTGCCTATACATAGTGAAGCCATTTTAGAGTGCTCATTGGTCGATGGCAAGGTCACATCTTTTAAAGACTTACCTGCGATTGGGTAACCACTAATGCCTCACCGTAGTCCAATCACCAACGTGAAGCAGACGCGCGAGCTTCAATTCTACTTCGCTACCCGTTGAATCCGAGAAGTAATCGTGGCCCTATTTGTATATGACATCCCCCCCCCCTCTCCCGCAATAAATATGAGTAATGGGAAACCACGTGATAAAAAGTTTTTTTTTTTTTTTGTTTTTGTTTGGATGGATGTCTCGCGGCAGTGGCGCGGACTGTCACGGAGTGGCGCGCTAATCGTCGTCCACGGAGCTGGGTCTCATCTCGGGAGCCCGCGAGCCCGCGACTGTCGCCATTACCGCGAGGCCGTGATTCATTCTGTTTGTTCCGGTGAGTTGGCCGCCGCGGCCATTCGTATTGTCACACGCACCCGTCATTCCATCCGTCCAGCCCCCGAATATACATGTATAATTCGCGGGGGTCGTTTTGATAGGGGAAGAAGAGTCCTGTATATATCCATATATATATAAAAAATTTCCAGTACTGTAGTAATGAATGGACCGTTTTATTTTTTTATCCCATCGCGGAGTGCGTGAACAATGACTGCGAGGATTGCAAGGGATGTAGTTGGCTCGGTAATGACCCGCTATCCCCCCAACCCCGACCCCCTTTTCCAGTTCCCCCTCCGCTCATCAAAATCCCTTCCCCGGTGGCCCTAAACTTCCGCTAGGCGCCTGTACCTGCATGACCGGTCATACACTGTTAAATATTTCCACCCCGAAAGCACAAAGTATACTGGTTACTAATATCATCCACTGATTTTCGTCAATTCACGGATATCTTCGTAAATGTTCATGTTTTGAGGTTGATTACTTCTTTGAACATGAACCCACAAGGAACGTACTGCAGTATTAATATTTTTTTTTTTCAATTCCTCAAATAAATAATAGCACTCTTCTTTCTTCACATGCCTGTTGACAATGCAACACAAAACGCGAAGTCGGAGTCCGTCGCAACTGTTTTGTCACAGAGAGCCTGCTGTCGTCGTCGTTGTGTCGTCCAGATTATCTGTTCAGTTCCATCGCTGGGTTCGTCTATTCGTCGTTTTATTCCCCAAGATTGTTTGTTGTTTTTCTGTATATAACTTGTTGTGCAACTTCTGTCTAGGCATGTTACACTTGACATCAGCTGAATTTGTTTTGTTCTTCGTGTGTTCATGTATTCAGCCATGTTGTCCATTCTTGAGCGATGGCGTATGTCCATGATGTTATTTTTAATTATAATACTGGTATAATCCTTTAGTGTCTTAAAAACTCAGTGTATTTTAATCACAAACTCAGGTGTAGTTGGAAACCCGTATTTACAATTACGATGGCTTAGTTCTAATACGCTTTTTCAGGAAAATGTAAATTGTTCAGGTGAGAAAAAAAAGTCTAAAAAATTGTCCCTGCCACAAATTTTCATAACAGTTATTTAAGCAGATCACTCTAGAGCAGGGGTCGGCAACCTTTTGAGTCGAAAGAGCCAAAAATTACAATTTACAAAATTTCAAAGTTTTTTAAGAGCCACAAAAAATTTTCTTGCCAACAATAAATAGTACTTGCATAATAAAGATTTTTGATAAAAAACTAATCTATTTTTTTATTCATAAGAAAAATTTATTCATATATCGACCATCAAAACACGAAGTGGCGTATCTGTAAAATGCCAACTTTTCAGGAGAGCAAAAATAAGAAAAGCACCTATGTTTGAAGTGCTATACCGCACAATCCCAAACTAGAAAACCCTTCATTTAATTTTTTATATATATTTAAGATGTCTGACTTGGGTTACCTATAATTACTTTATTTATTACAAATTTATATTTTAAGATTTATAATAAAATATAAAAAATGTTGTAGTTACGCCACTTCGTGTTTTGTTGTTTTCATTCATTGCAGAGTTACGCCGCGAAATAAAACATTTAAATAATGAAAAATGTTCAAGTTTTATTACTTATAACAATACAAATCGTTTGTTAGTACAAACACTAAAGGTTATTAGGAAAGTATATCATATTAGCAGTAAATAACTCAATCACTCAGCATTAATTATTGGGCCTTCTTCACACAGTGTATTATTAAAAAAAATTTTTAATCGAGTAGCTTCACATAATATGTTATGGTTTTAAAAAAGTAGAGGTTTGAAAACTGCTTACATAAAAATTTTTACTATAGTGAAACTAACATGTATACATTGAAAAATCTACACTCTTAAACAAAAATTTCTAAACAACAAAAACTAGGCAAAATAATTATTATCAGAACTACAATATCCACTTAGTGATACTCAACTTTGTTGGTTTCATAAAATAAAAAATTTGTTTTAAAAAAAAGTAAAATAAAATAACCTGATGTCAATTTCAATAAAAACAGTACTGTTTAGCTTTAAAAACCATACAAAATGATAAAAAAAACTTATCTTAACTAAATAATATTGATTGATAAAATATCAATAACAAAGAAGAAACACTAATAACGATATTCAAGTTTCATCTCTTCTAGACAACAATCTCTGAAAAGTTAATTAGGTAAGGACCTGTAATAGTTCTGAAACTCTGCAGCCCTTACAACGGGAGTAGGTCCTTCGCAAAGTGATATCAGATCTTTGAACTTTTCTTTTGTTATAGCCTGCGGTAGAACGTTGAGACGATCTAGGGGCATCTTCAGGTTCTTGTCAGCATCACGTTTTAAAGTAAATGACCTGTACGTTTCATCAAGATGGCTGTTCTTGAAAAAAACTGTTGTAGGATGGTCTTTCTTAAAAGCATACTCTACCATGTTAGGCCAATTTATGGGTTGTCCTTTTTCGTTATCCTCTCGAATGGTGAGAATGCGCAGTTCTTTGGAGAGTCTTTTAAAGTCCAAAAAGTCCCTTGTTTCCATTTGATGGACTATGTAAGGATGCGCCCTTCTGGCGAGTTTAATTATTGGTACCAGCTGGGAAGGAACAAACAGATCGCCTGCTTGATTTATGGCATGGCCAATCGCACTGTGAGCAGCATCACCTTCATTTTGACCATGGTAAGGTTCAAAAAATCTCAAACTAATTTCAGAAATGTTAGAGCTATTGAACAAAAAGTAAAGGAACATTGCAGGCAGAATACTATTTTTGTTCTGGCCAGAACAGCCATCAGCAAACAAAGTCACTTTTTTGCCTACGTTGTTTTTATCATGCTCCTTAAGCATGAGGAATATGCAAGAAGCAATTTCAGATGAACCTCTTTTACTTATTGACTCATTCCAAGTAAAACAATGACAGTCCTTGGTTCCCAAGTCGTATATTGTAAAGTTGTACACTGATAAGCGTCTTTTATAAAATACGGCGCTCTCGTTGGTTTTCGGCAAGAAGATTACTTGCTGAAGGTCAAATACTAAACAAACATTAGTTTTGTTTTCAATTGCTGCTGCTTTACACCTTTCCTTTATTGCTCTAACTTTTGTTTTTTCCGCAATGTGTTGGTCATACCTCTGTTTAATTCTGTCCTTTGTGTCTCCATCGCCTGTCTTGTAAGTCATACAGAGAGTACACATATCTTTTTTACGATGATGAAAACTTAAATTTAAACTTCTAAAAATAAGTCTGTATAACCCGATGCTGCCCTTGTTGGCGTTGGGATCTTCACTTTGGTAAAGGTTAAACATTTTTTTAATATTCAAATCATCATGTAGAAATTCTCTGGTTGTATTAGCCCTGCAGTAATGCGCTTCTACTCTTGGAAATCTGTTGATGTGATCGGTCATTCGCTTACGAATATCTGCATCTCTAGCTGCTAGGGTTTCCTGTCTTCCTCCACGCTTTTCTGGTTCTAAACACCTGTCTCTGCTACTTTTCCAACAGCTGTTCTTGCTGTTCGTTCACTAATACTAAGAGTATTAAGAAAAAACTTTTTGCACACTGCTTCTTTTTCATTTTTTAATGTTAAAAAATACTGTTTTGACTGTGCTCTACGACTGTCGCCAACTGTAGTTTTGCGTTTTGTTGCCCCTGACACTATGTGTCTTGCAATGAACTCTCGTTGTAATTGAAGACTACCCATAGCATAGTACGACTTGAAAATATTTTGTCTGTCTTCATCTGTAAATTTACTACAAGACTTCTTGGTTTTCTCACAGAATCTACCAATGCAACGGTCTTTAATTTCTCTTGGAGCAACTAAATTGTAAGACTTTTCTTGTGTATAGCCGTGACCAGTGTTTCTCCTTTGTTTTCTTTCTTTCTGTCTATTTATTTTGTACCGTTTTTCTAAGGGAAATTCTCGTGCAGACCCTTCTGTAACAAAATCTTCTGGCTCTCTTGGCTCTTCGATGAGCGTTTCCAATTTTTCTAAATTATCTGTATGGTTTTTGCACTCATCACTTTCCTCAAAATGTCTAAAGCTTAGTAACTCAAGACATCTCACACAAGCTGCAAAAATCTCTAAGTTACAACCGTTGGAAGTACATGTAGAATGCATGGGATCTGTATTATCAATATTATTCTTTTCTGCAAACTTAGGTTGGGGTTTCTTCTTTTTCTTCTTTGGAGATTTAGCAATGAATCTTTCATCGCTGCTATCAGTTAAAACAATATGGTCACATTCATTTTTTGACCAGTGGGATTTGCAAACAAGCAATCCACAACAACATGTTTGAACACCTACTAGTTTACATTTTTTTAATTCGCACAGTTCTGTAAAATCTGGATCCGCGTCGCTGTCATCGGGTTCACTACCAAAACAATTTAAGTCTACATTAGAGGCTATATCTGTATTTCCAAATGAAGTGTTGGGGTTGTGATCAGCTTCGGTATCTCTGTTATTGCTCTTAAGGCGGGAAAGAGGCACAAATTCGGCCAATGCCTGTTCGTCTTCATCAGACATGCTATCTGAATCACTGTTTTCTAACAATATTATTGTTCCAAAATAAAATGTTTTATTGTAAAGCATTTTAACTTTGGAGCCTTTTTTAAAAGCATTGCCCTTATCAACTGGAATTAAATCAGTTAATCTCACCACGTTCCGGGTGCCGTCAGTCCACTTCACTAAAGCGTCCATCTTCTTTTAGTCCACTTCTTACTTTCATGCAAACTCCAGCGTCGATCTGTAAGATACAATAAGTAATGTATTATAAATATACAAAATTAAACTTGCAATGTATGTTGTAACGTCCACTTCAAAATAGCCTAGAGTTAATTTTACCTGCAGTAATAATTCACTAATAAACAGTTTATCAAACAATGCATTTAAAGGTGAACATAAGTGTTCTTGATGTACAAATTATATGCAGACTAATTTATTAACCCTTAACCACAGACATGAGGTCCCCGGGACCACACAGCGTTCTGACGCCCTCTGCCATCAGTAACCAGTAACCTCGTGGACACATGATCTTCAGTACCTTCCTACCATTCAGTCTTCTCTCTGCCGCCGGAGCGATAAGTGGTTATCTGACACCTGACTTCACGTCTGTGTTAGTGTCAGCATTATTTGCAGCGTGGGACCTCACGCCTGTATATACGCACAAAAGTTTCACGTCTGTGGTTAAGGGTTAGTTATGGTTGTAGGCCTAATAAGTAATATTTTAACAAAATGCTTACCTGGGCTCTACATCTAAAGCATGTGTTGTGATGGACAGACGAGCAGATAGTGGTGCAGATCAGTATATAGATAGTGCGGTATTGCGGTATCAGTCTTCCTTCCGGTGTTTTCCCTCTATTCCCATCTTTGTGCAACAAAACAATTAGGTTGCATTTTCCGACCGCCCCACATGTAGTTACGCCACTTCGTGTAAAACGAGAAATAGTCAACAATTTTTTTTTTCGGAAAACACGAACAGGCGTAAGTTAACTTAAGTCAGTACGTGTTTTGCTGAATAGTCTCCAAAACACTTACGACGAAATGAAAAAGCATTATATCTTCAAAACCATTGGGAATTAAGTTACGCCACTTCGTGACATGATAGACCACGTAAAGATATGTCTGTAGCCAGTATATCTCAACATCGGCATTTTTGCAGTTACGCCACTTCGTGTTTTGATGGTCGATATATAAGAAGTGTTTTTTCACAACAAAATAGATAATATAAATGGTGTTATTAGATAATCACTTATTATATTAGTAAAAAATTAAAACAATTAAACACTTACAGCACAGCCCGTAAGTAAGCCTACTAGTAAAACGAAAACCTCGGGCGGATGGATAGCTTTAAATTGATAATTTAACTGCTTGATGACATATTGTTAAGTAAAATATAACAATCGTGGAAAAAAAACCAGGCTTACTACTGGTTTGTAATAAAAAAGTATTTTCTGTATAAATTACCTGGTGATGCAGTATTTCTGGAACGGAACTAAAGAGCCGCAGCTTCACATCCAAAGAGCCGCATGTGGCTCGCGAGCCGCAGGTTGCCGACCCCAGCTCTAGAGCATAAGCTGTAAGTTGTTTTCAGCCTGTGTTGTGATGAACCTGCAGCAGAAATTATTCGGTGGAATTCAGACTCCGGCGTGTGTTCATGTTGCCTTGCAAGACTGGTTGACGGGACAGGGACCCCGGGGCAGGTGAAACGTGAATGGAAGAGACGGCAGTGGTCCAGCCAGCTCGCGCGCACGTGTCGTGGCAGGCCGGCCTTGAGCCCGAACAAAGTGAAATAAAAACCAAACACGGTCACGTGGCCACGGCAGCGAGTGTTGACCCCGCGGCGGGTCGATACGCCCGTGTCTGAGGGGGCTAGGGCCCGCCGGGGGTTGGGGGCGAGTACAGCAGCACATTGGTTTCAACGGTTTTCAAGCCGGAACAATGACGTATCTTCTGATATTCAACATTTGCATTCGCCAAGAGCTTTACGAAGAGACTAATATTATTATAGTTTATATTGACGGTATTATTACATCCGTAGTTATCCTAGGAATGAATTAAATTAGCAACGAGTCACTATTAACGTCAGGCATTGCACTAAATCATATTTATTTTGCTGACGAAGCCACATTATGAAATCGATGAAACAATAGAATATAGTAATTACAAAAAAAAATATTTCTAAAATAAGATTGCATACTTTGGGTTTATCTCTTCTCTTGGTGTGTTTTGGCAGAAATACTTGTGTGCAATCGTATCTGACGGCAGAAGTTAGACGAGACCCTGCCAAGCCTCGGCGGCTCAGCGGCCAGGTGCGAGATCATGCTGGCCACATTCCCGGCGAGGTCCAGTTGTAATACACTGAGCCTTTCCCCAGCTGCTCTCTCCAGGGCCGTGGCCAGCATTGTGTGAAGGACTATGGTAATCGTTTTGTATGAGTAATTTTTCTTTATAGTCGAATCATAAAATATTGTCCCGTTAAAATCACGGGGAATAGTAAACTTTTAGAACTTTTGGAAGGTTTGCACATATAAATTTCATCAATAATTTTGCTTGAGAAAATAAAACTGAACATATGATTTTTTTAATAATTTGTTATCAAGTCAATTGTTTGATGGTTTCGTCAACACAAGTCATGTATGTTAACATCATTAAACCTATGTGAAGTTCGTACGAAATATATGCTTACAGTAGCACACGTGTGCAAAACCAGCATTAAATATAGACTACCTACTTAAAAATACTATTCCTGCCGCATGTCGCGACTATAATGGGGAGGAAATACATCATAGTATCCCACTATGGATTACAAAAATCATCCTGTTATAATCTCTGTATTCAAGTAGCAAGTAGCTGTAATATTGGATATCAGTTTTGGAACGCTGGAAGGGAGGGCGACCCCAGGGCCTCGTCGCCGCTCCTGCAGGGGTCGCACAGCGGCTCGGGCCACACGCCCGGTGTGATGGCGGAATTGCGCTTACTTAACGGCTTTTTCAATTTGTTTCAACTCGATACCTCCCACAAATCTTTTCAACAGATAACACTCAGTGTAATATCGTTGGTGTAAAAATTCGCGTTAAGTGATGATAATTAAGAAGACTTGCGTGAAATTTTGCGCCCATGATAATACAATAAGTGAATATCAGTTGAAAATATATTTGTGACAGAATAAAAAATCCAAGTGAGGTATCGTGTTAAAAATGTTCAGCAATAGCCCTTACATGAAAGAAATGGAAGAAAAAAAAATCAACATGGCGTGTTTGACTGAGTCGTAACTAATTAACATAATGTGGTTTTGTTTGTGACCGCGCGGCTGTGGCGGCACTGGCGAGGGGATAATATAGATGCCACGGGCAGATGGAGTCCCTCCCCCCATCGTTGTGCTGCCCATCCTATGGCGGGTCTGAGCCACCGGGAGGTCTGAGGTCTCGAGCAGGCGGCCCCATGACGTGTGTGCCGAGTCATCCCCCCTCTTTTTGTAAGAGGTTTCCTCCTCCCTCCCCCTTCAACGTTCTCGGCCCTTGGGAGGGCGGCGCTCTGCAGGCAAGAGTGGCGCATGTCCGGTGCAGTCTTGCAAGACGGCGGACAGCCTGTGGAGTCAGTTATTTCCTGTTGCTATACACTGTATGTATGCTTCTTATATTTTCCGTATTCCCGCAGACAAGAAAAAATCTGGAAAACAGGGAATTGAAAAGGAGTCTTCTAAACCTAGAAATCTAAGAGAAAGTAACAATATATTCGTTACAAAACAATACCAATAATTGTTCATGCTATTTAGTATCTAAATGTATCAAAACTGATGTTTATTATTTATCAATTCGTCTGCCGTTAATAATAATCCTTACGTGATTTTTCTAACACTAATAAAACGGAAGGGATACAGACAACTGTTGTATTAATCTGAAGCACTGTCAAATATCTATAGTAATTCGCTTAGCCATTAATAATAATGTATGGTTTCAGTGTTTGATCAAATAACTACTATGCACCTATGTGCGTTATATTTTTCAGACTGGCAGTGTTGGTTACAGGGGTTGGCCTAGTAACCGGGTGAAGCTTTGATTCTTTCAGATAATGGTCTGCGCCATGTTGGTAAGACGCCCAAAATCATTGGAGCAAGTGTAGAGTTTGCATTGTGGAAACAACTTTAGATAACTGTGTTTTATGGGAGTGCCTATGTTTATCGACAGAGATTATAATTTATACTTACTAACCATCATCAGTCATGGTCCAGCACCATTTCAGCAATGTTTTGGTATGGCGATTACAAGGTAAAAATGTGACCGCCTGTGTCATAGCATGCCGCCGTCTTACAATTCCTACCTAATGCCATGGTTTGTTTCGCAGTGATCATGAAACTGACAGTGAAAACTGTATACTGCGTAAGAAAACATTTTACAGTCGTTTCTGCATGTTATGTATGTTTGTTAAAGTGGGTTTTTATAATAATATGTAATCAAGTACGTCTGTACATTTATTAGACAGGGGAACAATGTCAGGTGGGACAGGGAAAACTGGAATAATCAGGGAAATTGGCTGAAGTAGAAGTGTGTGGGTACCCTAATTTTGGACTTTCATTAAATTTTACTAAACAGAAAATGTAAAATTTTAATTTCTTTCAAAAATTATTTTATTTCAATTTTCTACCACACGTTGCACCGGCTGTATCTTGGCAAACCGCAGACATGATGTGGAGGTGCTTGCTGAAATAAGCCTGTCGCAGCGCTCGGAGTTGTTGGGTTATACTCGTGCGTTTTGTTGTGTGTTGAGTGTAACAGCATCCCACGTCTCTTCACGATATAAGCCAAATAACATTTTACGAATCCCTATATAGAGAAAAGAGGGCCGCTACTATTAATGTAACAAATAATCTCAACTTTTTAATTACATAAGTAATACACATTTTAAGTATTTCTTTATACTACAAAAAATCCTTGCATTTAAACATGATTTAATGGCGTTCGCCTTTTATTAAATTACGAGGGGTTTATTTTATGTTAAAGCAATGAAAAACAGCTTTCATGTTTGTCGATTTACAAATATTTTCATATCCAACTATAATTGACAACAACGTTTGAGAGTAGGACGATATATGGCTTCCTATGATTTTTTTCATAAGTAGTATATAATAGTATTTCCTAGATCAGGCCTCAGGCGGTGGAGCCGAGAGCCGGCTCCGCCATCTTGGATTTGTGACGTCACGGCGGCATAAATTCCTTAAAATTCCTCAAAAATGACTCAAAATGACTCAAAATTTCCCGTTTTAAGAAAAAATTCCCGTTTTCGAGGGAAAAATTCCCGTTTCGAGGGAAAATTTCCCGTTTTAATCCTTAAAAATCCCAGCGGCTAGAAATGTCCTGATAGAGGCTTAAGCATCCTTAACTCAAGCCTCAGTTAAGCCTCTATCAGGATGTGACCTTGACCTTTAACCTTGACCCCGACGGCCATCTTGGATCCACCATCTTGGATGACATCATTTCGTTTTCTCGAACATTCCGGCATTGTGTTATCCGCCATTTTGAATTATGACGTCACCGTTGCAATTTCCGTTACGGCCGCCATCTTTAAATTTATTATCCGATTTTAATGAAAAAAAATTTAAAATTTATAAAAAAATTTAAATAAATTTTTTTTAATAAATTATTAATAAAAATCATACATTTACGACACGGAGCTCGGAGTCCTCGGTTCGAACCCGACGAGTGCAAAAAAAAATAAAAATGACGACCGATCCTTCCCCCGCGGTGGCTGCAGGCATACTGACTCCCTCCACTTTTTTTTTCAAAGCATATATATATCGTCAGGTAGTATGACGTCATGTCCGCCATCTTGTCCTCGTCTGCTGGAAGCCATCATCAGTGTATCGTCGGCGAGAGTGCGCTGACGCCATGTTAGTTTAATTCTTATCCGCTAGAGTGCAGTAATCATTTATTATTGCTGTGACACCCGACATATTGTCATTTGGCCGCCATCTTGAAAATCCATAATTATTTAGCTAGAAATTCGGGAAAAATTCCAAAATTCATTAAATAAATTTGTAATCTATATACTGATCGATTAGGTCGACTAAGGTCCTTGGTACGATCTAGGACGATGCAAAAAAAATTAAATATAACATCAATTTAACATAATAGTAACAGGTTCGAGGAATTAAACACCACAAGTTCTTTTACAAACATAATATTTATTACATAATTTCTATTCTACTACAGGATCATTTGCGAAAGCCAGCAATCTTATAATCATTTAGTTCCGCAGCGGTGTGAAATGACTAATTCTTAGCTCCAATCGGTTTATACTAGACAGAGTCCAGCCAGAACCTTTACAGACATAGTCCACCTCTTCTTGACAGAGTTTCTGGATACCGTTTTTAACAGTTTGCTTCACATCGTTAGAACTGTAAATTACTGCAGCCGATGTCTTGAATGCACACTTCTTCACTTTGTCATCGTACGGATATGGCTTTCCATATATACAGTCCAACCACAAGTTATATTTCAAAGGTTCGTTTGTTGCTACATCATCAGTAAGCTGATTGATTATGTACCCTCTGATATCATCAAGAAAATTACAAATGTCTTTCGACTCACCTAACGTATTTAAATAATAGTAGTCCTTCAATGTTCCACGAAATGCAGACTGCGCCAAGTAGAAGCCATTATCGTTCACTTGTAATGCGCCGAACACAGTCTTAGGTTTATTTTCCTGTTCAGACGTCATACCAATCGGTTGCTGCACATCGGTTTTCTTGCTTGTACGCTCACGAGCCTTCAACCTAAACCGAGGAGTCGAAATTTCTGCAGGTAGTTCAGCAGTAGGCACACGGACTTCACCTTTACAGTTTTTCGCATGCCATCACAAATTATCAATTCGAGTAAACCATTCATGACACTCATCACATCGAAACTTCATGCGAGATGGATTCTTCGTGCATTTGCTCCGCTCATGTCTTCGTGCATCATGAGCAAATGCGAACGACGTATCACAGTAGCTGCAAGGATACCGTGGTGATGAAGACGAACCTTTCAGACCCGATCCAGATACTGACGTTGCCGCAGTTGCAGCATCTCCAGGCATACTCTTATGAACATCAATGCATCGTTGTTGCGCTGAAACCTTTACTTTCTACAGAACAGAAGGACCTTTGCATGCCTTCATGTGCGTTTTCATATTATCTTTTCTGGCAAACTGCTTATGACATTTCTCACAATCAAACATTTTACGATATAGGTTCTTGGCACATTCTCTATTCTCATGTCGTCGAGCATTGCTGTTGTTTGAGAAAATCTTGTCGCAGTAACAGCACCGATGTTCGTTAGTTGTTGTCGATTCGGCATCCATTGAAGTCTCCATTGATGACGAACCAGCGTTCGTCGAGTTTCCCTGTGCAGCCAGCACTAGCAGCATTAAAGTCTCTTCTTCTGGCGGTACCACGTCTGTTGAAGTCTCCTCCAGTGTTGACATCGACGTTGCCAACGGAATCTGCTCCACCATCGTCGACGCTGACGTCATGGTTCCCGCAGTCGATGGTACAACCTCCATCGAGTTCGTCGTTAAAGTCGGTAAAGATGCCATCGAGTTCGCAAGAACAGGTAATTACGTGATTAATGCACCAGATGAAACAAACTAGGTGATCCTTACACCGACGACGTCAGTAACAAACTGAGCGTCCTGTTGTCTAGGACTCGCTTATATACATGCACCGTATGGAATAATACGCTAGTCAAATCAAGAACCATTTACAATAATACTAGAGTCAAAACAACATTAAAAATAGAAGAACCATCAACGAAAAGGAAGCACATTTGGAAGCACCGACAAAGAAAAGGCAGCACATTTGGAAGCACCGACAGCGAAAAGGCAGCACATTTGGAAGCACCGACAACGAAACGGCAGCGCATTTGGAAGCACCGACAACGAAAAGGCAGCACATTTGGAAGCACCGACAACGAAAAGGCAGCACATTTGGAAGCACCGACAACGATAAGGCAGCACATTTGGAAGCACCGACAACGAAAAGGCAGCACATTTTGGACGCACCGACAACGAAAAGGCAGCACATTTGGAAGCACCGACTACGAAAAGGCAGCACATTTGGAAGCACCGACAACGAAAAGGCAGCACATTTGGAAGCACCGACAACGAAAAGGCAGCACATTTGGAAGCACCGACAACGAAAAGGCAGCACATTTGGAAGCACCGACAACGAAAAGGCAGCACATTTGGCAGCACCGACTACGAAAAGGCAGCACATTTGGAAGCACCGACAACGAAACGGCAGCACATTTGGAAGCACCGACAACGAAAAGGCAGCACATTTGGAAGCACCGACTACGAAAAGGCAGCACATTTGGAAGCACCGACTACGAAAAGGCAGCACATTTGGAAGCACCGACAACGAAAAGGCAGCACATTTGGAAGCACCGACTACGAAAAGGCAGCACATTTGGAAGCACCGACAACGAAACGGCAGCACATTTGGAAGCACCGACAACGAAAAGGCAGCACATTTGGAAGCACCGACAACGAAAAGGCAGCACATTTGGAAGCACCGACAACGAAAAGGCAGCACATTTGGCAGCACCGACTACGAAAAGGCAGCACATTTGGAAGCACCGACAACGAAAAGGCAGCACATTTGGAAGCACCGACAACGAAAAGGCAGCACATTTGGAAGCACCATCGTCGAAAAGGCAACACATTTGGAAGCTCCATCAACAAAAAAAGGCTAAAAGGAAGCACAAGTTACGAGATCTAAGTCTTAGTTAGAAATCAGAATACAAAAATAAAAAAATTAAATTCTTATAATTTAAATTATTTATTTTATTGCTTTACATTATACAAATGCAAGTAAAAAAAGCCATTATTGTATGTAGCCAGCATTCCTCAGTTCCTTGAGTATGAAGGATATTTCTTTGATGCACGAATAGTTTCCTGCACAAAGCGAACCATGTAGAAGTCTTAGCCGGTCAACCAATATGTTTGGATCTTTCCATGAAGTGTAATCATTCTCTTCTACTACCATCTTCCTTGCACCTTTATAATAAATATTATGATCTCTGGTGTCTTCCGTTTTACCACCAACCTCAGGGTAACTTTCATGTTTGAGATGGTGATCATCACAAGCTTGATCAGATTTATTTAATATATCACGTCGTTTCCATCGTTTCGGTCTCAGGACACCGCCACATTCTTCGATCTTGGCAGCTTTAGGTGCTTCATCATAGTCTATGTCTTTGTCAACAGCCTCAGAGTCACTGTAACAATCACCGTAGAAGGAATCGTCTTCACCCAATTTACCGTAATAATTCGATGTTGATGATGTTGAAGTGTCTTCATCGTCTTCATGCTTCCTTTTTAGGAGTCCATCATTTTTACAAAGTAGGAAAATATCTACTTGAATTCGGCTGGAATATATTCTCACTTTTCACGTTAAGGATTCTTCCATTGTCTTCATTCTTCCGTAAATCATCAACCTTCTTCAATTTAAGTTCTTTGTCGAGATCGGAAGAGCCAAGAAAATTATTGTCGTAATGCAGATCACTCTTCCTTAGGCTAGTAGATTCATCGTTGTCCTCTAGCTTGTACGCAGGCTTGGCGCTACAAGTTCTGCCATGTCTTTTTAGGCTCTCTCTCCGCGTAAACGACTTGCTACATCGAACACAACTTATCATATTGCGCAGTGGATTTTTAACACAGTCATTCTTCTCGTGTTGTCTTTTATTCTTTCTCAAGATAAACTCTTTACTGCAAAACTTACACCTATGTTCTTTCGATACAGCGTCAGATCCCAAATCGTAATTCATATTAGTTACTGAGACTAATGCCAGATACCAATTGAGTGTTTTAAATTAGATTCAATACTTAAATAGAAATTTTTTCATATTTCATCAGCGAGAATTAATATATCTCATGCAAAAGTACTTTATGCATATAGTTCTGCTTTTCAACAACAGATGTCGCCACATGTTGCTTGCAGGTAAATAATATTTTGTTCTTTTATGCGGGATGCGGGATGCTCACTAACGATCGCAAAAGAAGGATGGCTTCGCTAGACTCCAAGGAAAAGGAATTCGTCTTGCATGTTGGTGCTCCACAGATGTCTCATGGCGTAATATTAATTTGACTGAGTAATGATATTTGTTAATTCCACCTGATAAAAATATTGCAAGTTTTGATTTAGTAGCAGAAATTATCGAATTAAATGTAACTCCAAATAAAATGACATGTCTCATTAGACCAGAAAAAATCCATGCAGAGAGTGGTTTCTCAGAATAGTCAGAAACACTTGAAGAAACCACAGGAACGATTGCAAGAACACGGGAAAAACCATCAAAATATTGTCAAGAATAATCAGGAGCACACTGAGAAAACCACCATAATATTAACAATAATAATCGGAAGCACACGGAGAAAACCATCATAATATTGACCAGATTAATCGGAAGCACACAGAGAAAACCACCACATGTTTTCTTTGATATCATAAAATTACAAGAAAAAATATTTAAAAATAAAAATAAATTTATAAAAAAAATAAAAATAAAAATGCATAAACAGTTTCTGCTAGCTTGTAAACTTATCATTGTTGAGCAAAGATAGAGTTCTTGTACAAGCCAGAAATTTATGCATTTTTTTTATTTTTTTATTTTTTTATAAATTTATTTTTATTTTTAAATATTTTTTCTTGTAATTTTATGATATCAACGAAAACATGTGGTGGTTTTCTCTGTGTGCTTCCGATTAATCTGGTCAATATTATGATGGTTTTCTCCGTGTGCTTCCGATTATTATTGTTAATATTATGGTGGTTTTCTCAGTGTGCTCCTGATTATTCTTGACAATATTTTGATGGTTTTTCCCGTGTTCTTGCAATCATTCCTGTGGTTTCTTCAAGTGTTTCTGACTATTCTGAGAAACCACTCTCTGCATGGATTTTTTCTGGTCTAATGAGACATGTCATTTTATTTGGAGTTACATTTAATTCGATAATTTCTGCTACTAAATCAAAACTTGCAATATTTTTATCAGGTGGAATTAACAAATATCATTACTCAGTCAAATTAATATTACGCCATGAGACATCTGTGGAGCACCAACATGCAAGACGAATTCCTTTTCCTTGGAGTCTAGCGAAGCCATCCTTCTTTTGCGATCGTTAGTGAGCATCCCGCATCCCGCATAAAAGAACAAAATATTATTTACCTGCAAGCAACATGTGGCGACATCTGTTGTTGAAAAGCAGAACTATATGCATAAAGTACTTTTGCATGAGATATATTAATTCTCGCTGATGAAATATGAAAAAATTTCTATTTAAGTATTGAATCTAATTTAAAACACTCAATTGGTATCTGGCATTAGTCTCAGTAACTAATATGAATTACGATTTGGGATCTGACGCTGTATCGAAAGAACATAGGTGTAAGTTTTGCAGTAAAGAGTTTATCTTGAGAAAGAATAAAAGACAACACGAGAAGAATGACTGTGTTAAAAATCCACTGCGCAATATGATAAGTTGTGTTCGATGTAGCAAGTCGTTTACGCGGAGAGAGAGCCTAAAAAGACATGGCAGAACTTGTAGCGCCAAGCCTGCGTACAAGCTAGAGGACAACGATGAATCTACTAGCCTAAGGAAGAGTGATCTGCATTACGACAATAATTTTCTTGGCTCTTCCGATCTCGACAAAGAACTTAAATTGAAGAAGGTTGATGATTTACGGAAGAATGAAGACAATGGAAGAATCCTTAACGTGAAAAGTGAGAATATATTCCAGCCGAATTCAAGTAGATATTTTCCTACTTTGTAAAAATGATGGACTCCTAAAAAGGAAGCATGAAGACGATGAAGACACTTCAACATCATCAACATCGAATTATTACGGTAAATTGGGTGAAGACGATTCCTTCTACGGTGATTGTTACAGTGACTCTGAGGCTGTTGACAAAGACATAGACTATGATGAAGCACCTAAAGCTGCCAAGATCGAAGAATGTGGCGGTGTCCTGAGACCGAAACGATGGAAACGACGTGATATATTAAATAAATCTGATCAAGCTTGTGATGATCACCATCTCAAACATGAAAGTTACCCTGAGGTTGGTGGTAAAACGGAAGACACCAGAGATCATAATATTTATTATAAAGGTGCAAGGAAGATGGTGGTAGAAGAGAATGATTACACTTCATGGAAAGATCCAAACATATTGGTTGACCGGCTAAGACTTCTACATGGTTCGCTTTGTGCAGGAAACTATTCGTGCATCAAAGAAATATCCTTCATACTCAAGGAACTGAGGAATGCTGGCTACATACAATAATGGCTTTTTTTACTTGCATTTGTATAATGTAAAGCAATAAAATAAATAATTTAAATTATAAGAATTTAATGTTTTTATTTTTGTATTCTGATTTCTAACTAAGACTTAGATCTCGTAACTTGTGCTTCCTTTTAGCCTTTTTTTGTTGATGGAGCTTCCAAATGTGTTGCCTTTTCGACGATGGTGCTTCCAAATGTGCTGCCTTTTCGTTGTCGGTGCTTCCAAATGTGCTGCCTTTTCGTTGTCGGTGCTTCCAAATGTGCTGCCTTTTCGTTGTCGGTGCTTCCAAATGTGCTGCCTTTTCGTTGTCGGTGCTGCCAAATGTGCTGCCTTTTCGTAGTCGGTGCTGCCAAATGTGCTGCCTTTTCGTTGTCGGTGCTTCCAAATGTGCTGCCTTTTCGTTGTCGGTGCTTCCAAATGTGCTGCCTTTTCGTTGTCGGTGCTTCCAAATGTGCTGCCGTTTCGTTGTCGGTGCTTCCAAATGTGCTGCCTTTTCGTAGTCGGTGCTTCCAAATGTGCTGCCTTTTCGTTGTCGGTGCTTCCAAATGTGCTGCCTTTTCGTTGTCGGTGCTTCCAAATGTGCTGCCTTTTCGTAGTCGGTGCTTCCAAATGTGCTGCCTTTTCGTTGTCGGTGCTTCCAAATGTGCTGCCGTTTCGTTGTCGGTGCTTCCAAATGTGCTGCCTTTTCGTAGTCGGTGCTGCCAAATGTGCTGCCTTTTCGTTGTCGGTGCTTCCAAATGTGCTGCCTTTTCGTTGTCGGTGCTTCCAAATGTGCTGCCTTTTCGTTGTCGGTGCTTCCAAATGTGCTGCCTTTTCGTTGTCGGTGCTTCCAAATGTGCTGCCTTTTCGTAGTCGGTGCTTCCAAATGTGCTGCCTTTTCGTTGTCGGTGCGTCCAAAATGTGCTGCCTTTTCGTTGTCGGTGCTTCCAAATGTGCTGCCTTATCGTTGTCGGTGCTTCCAAATGTGCTGCCTTTTCGTTGTCGGTGCTTCCAAATGTGCTGCCTTTTCGTTGTCGGTGCTTCCAAATGCGCTGCCGTTTCGTTGTCGGTGCTTCCAAATGTGCTGCCTTTTCGCTGTCGGTGCTTCCAAATGTGCTGCCTTTTCTTTGTCGGTGCTTCCAAATGTGCTTCCTTTTCGTTGGCGGTGCTGCCTTTTCTTTGTCGGTGCTTCCAAATGTGCTGTCTTTTCGTTGATGGTTCTTCTATTTTTAATGTTGTTTTGACTCTAGTATTATTGTAAATGGTTCTTGATTTGACTAGCGTATTATTCCATACGGTGCATGTATATAAGCGAGTCCTAGACAACAGGACGCTCAGTTTGTTACTGACGTCGTCGGTGTAAGGATCACCTAGTTTGTTTCATCTGGTGCATTAATCACGTAATTACCTGTTCTTGCGAACTCGATGGCATCTTTACCGACTTTAACGACGAACTCGATGGAGGTTGTACCATCGACTGCGGGAACCATGACGTCAGCGTCGACGATGGTGGAGCAGATTCCGTTGGCAACGTCGATGTCAACACTGGAGGAGACTTCAACAGACGTGGTACCGCCAGAAGAAGAGACTTTAATGCTGCTAGTGCTGGCTGCACAGGGAAACTCGACGAACGCTGGTTCGTCATCAATGGAGACTTCAATGGATGCCGAATCGACAACAACTAACGAACATCGGTGCTGTTACTGCGACAAGATTTTCTCAAACAACAGCAATGCTCGACGACATGAGAATAGAGAATGTGCCAAGAACCTATATCGTAAAATGTTTGATTGTGAGAAATGTCATAAGCAGTTTGCCAGAAAAGATAATATGAAAACGCACATGAAGGCATGCAAAGGTCCTTCTGTTCTGTAGAAAGTAAAGGTTTCAGCGCAACAACGATGCATTGATGTTCATAAGAGTATGCCTGGAGATGCTGCAACTGCGGCAACGTCAGTATCTGGATCGGGTCTGAAAGGTTCGTCTTCATCACCACGGTATCCTTGCAGCTACTGTGATACGTCGTTCGCATTTGCTCATGATGCACGAAGACATGAGCGGAGCAAATGCACGAAGAATCCATCTCGCATGAAGTTTCGATGTGATGAGTGTCATGAATGGTTTACTCGAATTGATAATTTGTGATGGCATGCGAAAAACTGTAAAGGTGAAGTCCGTGTGCCTACTGCTGAACTACCTGCAGAAATTTCGACTCCTCGGTTTAGGTTGAAGGCTCGTGAGCGTACAAGCAAGAAAACCGATGTGCAGCAACCGATTGGTATGACGTCTGAACAGGAAAATAAACCTAAGACTGTGTTCGGCGCATTACAAGTGAACGATAATGGCTTCTACTTGGCGCAGTCTGCATTTCGTGGAACATTGAAGGACTACTATTATTTAAATACGTTAGGTGAGTCGAAAGACATTTGTAATTTTCTTGATGATATCAGAGGGTACATAATCAATCAGCTTACTGATGATGTAGCAACAAACGAACCTTTGAAATATAACTTGTGGTTGGACTGTATATATGGAAAGCCATATCCGTACGATGACAAAGTGAAGAAGTGTGCATTCAAGACATCGGCTGCAGTAATTTACAGTTCTAACGATGTGAAGCAAACTGTTAAAAACGGTATCCAGAAACTCTGTCAAGAAGAGGTGGACTATGTCTGTAAAGGTTCTGGCTGGACTCTGTCTAGTATAAACCGATTGGAGCTAAGAATTAGTCATTTCACACCGCTGCGGAACTAAATGATTATAAGATTGCTGGCTTTCGCAAATGATCCTGTAGTAGAATAGAAATTATGTAATAAATATTATGTTTGTAAAAGAACTTGTGGTGTTT
The DNA here is from genome assembly GCF_032445375.1 of Bacillus rossius redtenbacheri. Lineage (NCBI taxonomy): Eukaryota > Metazoa > Arthropoda > Insecta > Phasmatodea > Bacillidae > Bacillus > Bacillus rossius. The sequence goes on along the minus strand of NC_086330.1, from coordinate 302,175,192 downwards.
AGTTCCTCGAACCTGTTACTATTATGTTAAATTGATGTTATATTTAATTTTTTTTGCATCGTCCTAGATCGTACCAAGGACCTTAGTCGACCTAATCGATCAGTATATAGATTACAAATTTATTTAATGAATTTTGGAATTTTTCCCGAATTTCTAGCTAAATAATTATGGATTTTCAAGATGGCGGCCAAATGACAATATGTCGGGTGTCACAGCAATAATAAATGATTACTGCACTCTAGCGGATAAGAATTAAACTAACATGGCGTCAGCGCACTCTCGCCGACGATACACTGATGATGGCTTCCAGCAGACGAGGACAAGATGGCGGACATGACGTCATACTACCTGACGATATATATATGCTTTGAAAAAAAAAGTGGAGGGAGTCAGTATGCCTGCAGCCACCGCGGGGGAAGGATCGGTCGTCATTTTTATTTTTTTTGCACTCGTCGGGTTCGAACCGAGGACTCCGAGCTCCGTGTCGTAAATGTATGATTTTTATTAATAATTTATTAAAAAATTTTTATTTAAATTTTTTTATAAATTTTAAATTTTTTTTCATTAAAATCGGATAATAAATTTAAAGATGGCGGCCGTAACGGAAATTGCAACGGTGACGTCATAATTCAAAATGGCGGATAACACAATGCCGGAATGTTCGAGAAAACGAAATGATGTCATCCAAGATGGTGGATCCAAGATGGCCGTCGGGGTCAAGGTTAAAGGTCAAGGTCACATCCTGATAGAGGCTTAACTGAGGCTTGAGTTAAGGATGCTTAAGCCTCTATCAGGACATTTCTAGCCGCTGGGATTTTTAAGGATTAAAACGGGAAATTTTCCCTCGAAACGGGAATTTTTCCCTCGAAAACGGGAATTTTTTCTTAAAACGGGAAATTTTGAGTCATTTTGAGTCATTTTTGAGGAATTTTAAGGAATTTATGCCGCCGTGACGTCACAAATCCAAGATGGCGGAGCCGGCTCTCGGCTCCACCGCCTGAGGCCTGATCTAGGAAATACTATTATATACTACTTTCATAAATTAAAGTCTGGATATTTACACTAAAAATGCTTTAAATGCTGTCAAACTATCCAAGTTTTTTTATTAGAGTGCGCTCGCTCAAACTTTTAATACTGAACTTATTTAAAATTTTAAATAATACACCATAGTGCTGGACTTAAAATCTGAGAAAATCACGATTTCTTTGCATGTCATAACTTTTAAAACGATTGTCAATCAGAATCACATGTAAATACATACAATAAACGAATGTTCTGCGATCTTTTACAGTTATAAACACAATTGCTTTTTCCAGACAACTTACTTAACATACGCCATTCATGTTAACAGTACGTTAACTTTATAATCTCGTTACACTCCCATGTGTATTTTGCTTTCTTTTAGATTTGGTGTGACGGAAAGTCCACTATTTCCGTTTCCGCTGGACACGATTCAGATTGGCCGATTCCGTAAAAACATCCAACATATTTTAGAACCAGTAGTATGTTGAAAACATTTGATGTAATCTCAAGCCATGCAACTTTTCAAACAAACATGCCTGCTATTTTGATGTTTTAAAGTGTCGTCACAAGGCTCCAACATTATTACAAACTGTACGGGAAGGTGTTACAAGTGGTAGTGTGGTGGTGCGGCGGGGCGGCTAGGAGGCGATACTTCGCCAGACGCGCGCATTGTCACGTCGCCTGGTGAGGGCGGAGGCGGGGGAAGATGAGGTTTTCACTTCTTGGGCGTCCTTGCGTCATGGCGTTGTTTGTGTTGGTCGTCCCTGTTCCGTTTTAACACGATGTGAAGTCTTTAAAACAAGGGAAGCTGGGGAGATGGCGGCCCCCGATAAGCGATACGAACATCTTGAAAGGTTAATTGAAAACTTCTCCTTCGGGAAGACGGAGCGACGAGGGATGATGGTCGCGAGGGTGGAAGAATGTGAAAGCAGAAGGGAAAAAAGGCCAGCAAAATGTTGTGAAATATTAAGGCAGCAAGAGAGCGGGGAGGGAGAGGGGAGATAAAATCTGGGAAGGAGCCCGGGAGGTCCCAAAAAAGAAAATGTCTCTTGTCATCGTGGACCGACATTATCGTGTCGTCTGGCTCGCAGGAAGAGCGTGCAGACTGTCGTCGGGCCGGCGCTAAAATGTTAATGAGATGCGCATCGCGATGTGATGTTCCTTTCAGATTAAGGGAAGAAGGACCCGCGGGGGAAACGCTTCAAGCGTCAAATTATCTACCGATACGAAAATAATTTTTCTAATTTTTTTTTGTGTAGACAGCACTCCGGCGATCTTGACGTTCGTCGGGAAACAATGCACCACATTTATATTTTATATACTTTTATGAAATATATTAGAAACTCTTTTGAAAAAAAGAAGTTACTTTGCAAGTAGTATTGCGTAGAGTTTCAACACTTATATTTGTGCTTTAGAAATTCAATTTAGGGTGTCCATAAAAGAACGTCCCAGTTTAAATGGTATATTATAACAGTTTGATTTAGACTATTTACAATAAATCATACATCATATTGAGGGTAAACTAACATAGTTTTTCTTACAAATGTTCAATATGCGCACCTTTAGTTATACGGCACACATACAACCTAAAGTCCAATTCTTCCCACACTTTGGTTATCAAGTCCGAAGTAATGGAAGCAATAGTCTCTTAAATTCTGTGTCTCGACTCTGGCAGTATCATTAGGTAGCGGCGGAACTTAAACACGATGTTCTATAAAGTCTCAAAGAAAAAAAAAACACATAGCGTTATGTCAGGTGAACGTGGAGGCCATCGAAAAAGAGCTCTTTCGCCTATACCATAGGCGAATGTTTTTTTGCCGCATGGGGTATCACAATTAAACTTTAAAGGAAACTCACGTTGAGCTGAAATTACAGATTTACTCTTAGCAAATTGCAGAACACAAAACGCTTTACGCTCAGGAGTTGCCATTTTGCGTAGGTGGCGCTGCAAGCGAGAAAACAACAAAGCAGTACTAGCGCATGCGCTTAATGTAGAACTGTTTGAGTTACTCTTTAATTGTGACCTTGAACCAACACACTACAACGCTTACAGTTGATACTATTAAAATTGATAACTGGGAAATTCTTTTGTGGACAGACTGTATATATGTGTTGTAAAGCTGACAAGTTTCCTTAACCACATCTTGGCCTCTGGGTTGAGGCCACGTCTGTGGAGACGATGGTTGTCTCCTGACGTTTCGGTATGCCTTGCTGCAATAATCCTCAAGGCCATCTACAATCGAGCCTCGGCACGACCAATCACGTCTCAGCTGTGTAAGGCCTTGTGACATTGACAAACATTATTTTGCAACTGGTTTCCGACTTTTCAAGTACAATTTTGTTGTATTTTTACTATGTATTAAACGGTTTTGACAAATTTACTTTAAAAGGAAAACAATCCTATCAGTAAACTGCTGCATTCAACAAACATTGCTTTTTAGTCATGCTGAAAGTTTGCTTAGTATTAGAAAGAGTTTTTGCTTCAAAACGCTTTTTATTATTTTAAAATAAGTCTTTTGTTTTTAACAAATATTCATAAAAATCCGTTTGCAGTATAAGAGCCCGGGTTACTTGCCCTCCCCACTTTCCAAATACGTTGATGAACGATTTATTATGTTTTTATAATCTGAAATGGTACATGGTTAGGTTGGTCTTTTTGAGAAGTATTTTTGTTTTGCAACATATTTTATTTCTATTTCTATGGTTTTTGTTATTTTTCTTATAGTTAGTTTACTTCAATGTGAAAAATCACTGGAAGTTATTTTTACCTAATTTTGACTAATTTAAGTTTTTATATTCTGACATGGTTTTCTTTTGTACTTTTAACTATGGTTTTTTGAAGTCAGGCTGATGCAATAGTTTTGTCAGTTACTTAAGCATTCAGAGAGAGAGAGAGAGAGAGAGAGAGATGTATTTTGTGCATGGGAAAATTGATCACGTGATGTGTCTTGTGGGCGACTTCGCAAAGCGCTAAGTTCCGTTTTCATGGCCGCAAAGTGTTTTGTCATTGGTCATAATTGTAAGCTGCTCTGTGATTAGTTGTTGGTGAAGTCATTAGTGCAGTTTCTTTTTCCCGCGGAGAAGAAGCTGGTCGCCATGTTAGGCGATACTCGGACACTTGTGAGAGTAGACGTGTTGTGTGATGGCTCGCCAATTTAATGTATTAATTAATGTAGCGAAGAGAAGAATTTCACGCCGTTGTCCTGGCCGCGCTGTTATTAACCTCATTGCGGACAGTTATTAAATAACTGTGGTCGTCAAGTTATAAATTTTATAACTTGACGACCACAGGCGGCAGCTAAGGTTTAGAGTGGAGCCTTTTAGTCAACTGGTGGCAGCGCTGAATAGACATTTCCGTGCGTCGCAAGCAACCACGGGATTTAATCAACGAACAGATTTTAATATCGTGCCTAAGTAATAAACCGAGTTATTCGCGCAAATGAAGTTAGTTGTTATTTTGTTATTTTGTCTGTGCAGTTTGTTTTTTTATTTGTCATTGGCTAATATCTTCCTTGTATAAGTTTCAATAACAGTCTTTTTTTTTTTGTCATTTGTTTGAAGTAGGTACACATATATACAGCATCTCTCTCTCACGCTCTCTAATTCTCTATATTTCTATTTGTGTGTGTGTGTATATATATATGTATATATATGTATGTATGTGTATATATATGTATGTATATATATATATGTGTGTGTGTGTGTATATATATATATATGTTTCTCGATAACTGTCTACATATATCCCGTTATATCTCTATCTCCTCTATACACCTATATCTATATATGTCATCATAGCAATGAAAATATAAAAAATCTCTGTTTTACCTATCTTTTTACCTGTCACAGGTGTGACATTGGTATAAATAAAATGCGCGCGTATTCGAATGCAACGTTTGTGTTCGATTTCAAAGCAATTAAGAACTTTCTGTGATTTAAGATTTTGAACGAACGAACATTTACATTTTTATTTATGTAGATGTATGTGTTATCATGGTCGGAAAATGGTATCCATTGTGACTTGTAATTTTTTTCGTAAAGGATGAATAAAAAGCAGTTGTAATAATTTTATATTTGAGAGACGTTATTTCAGTAATCAATCTTCAACAGTAACAGCTATTGTGCCAACGTAAATATTTTTTTCCCCAACATTCAATATAACTTTTCAAGTGTTTTATCTATGTGCACTCTAGACCATTTTTGAGCTAGCAGGAGTTCTGGAGTGTTACAGTATTTACCCAACCTCCTTAGCATATATTTATAACCATTTAATATTTATAATATGCGATAAACTGTAAATTACATGTACTATTTAAGTAACTAATTTAGTAATTAAATTGTTTTATTTTAATATTATACGGTTTACAGTACGTTTTTGTGTATTAATTCTCTTTGTAACTGTACTCTCTAGTATTCTGTAAAACCTATAGTGTTAAATTAAGATATTTTTGTACTGTGTAAAAACACGAAACTATTGTAAACGTGCTTATTGCTGGATTTTTGTGCATAAATAAATAAAGGTTTTAGGCTATCCTAAATGCAGTAAGTTATACTGGTTGTATCTTTTGTTTAAGAATATAATTTTAGCTTAGGTTAGTTTTTTAATAAACTACTAATGTATTTACTAGTTAAGGCTAATTACAATTTTATGCTAGACAAAGGTACTTGAAAAACGTAAACAACAAAGTATTTGCCAATAAAATTTAGTCTGTTAAATGTTATGAATAAAAATAGTACAATCATAACGATACTTAAAACAACTTATGTAATGTTAGTTGTTTAGTTTTGCTTTTGGTTATTACATTTTTGGTACAATATATGTGCGATGTGTGCCTTAAGAGTACCAAATGTGCACCGGGAAGTCTCAGTTATCGCGGCCGAATGCGAGAGAAATGGAGATGTTAGTTGTGGAGATACGGCAGGGAAGTTAGTCCTGGCACCGTGCCTGAGCTGAGTATCCCAGGAGCGCTCGGTGACGTCAGCCGTGGCTGAAGGTGCCCTAGCTGGCTCGCGCCGGTTGCACCTGAATGGCGGGCGGGTCTCGGCAGACGCGCCAAGCCGCCGGCACTTGCGTCACGGGGAGGGGGGAGTGTGTGGGGTATTTCTGCGGGCCTGTTGGGGGTTGCTTGCCAACCGGATGCGTCGCTATTTTGTCTGGCGGTCCGTAACCTTGACACCTAGCCGAGGAGCTCTTGCCAGGACTTGCGCCAGACTGCCAGACATCTCTTGTCTGATCTACCGCGATGCCATTGAGTACATAAATTCATTCGATTAAATGAAGAATACCATTGCAGAATATTGTCGTCGTTGTCGGATGCGTGCCATTTGCCTTTGTCAGCGCGAGTGGATATGCACAAGATATGCGAATACATCTATATACACATATACACACTCGAGTGTCCAATCTGCTTGCGGTTTAAAATGGGCTTATCAGGGTGCCCGCAGCCAGGGAAAATCTGGAAAAAAGGAGAAATTAGGGAACGGAAAATTATGTCTCCAAAAACCTGGAAAACTCATGATAATTGACTATACATTAGTTACGAAACAGTATCAGTAATTTTTCATAATTTGCAGTATCTTAATGTGTTATAATAGACTAACTGCAGTACCCAGCGTCGCCCGGGCTGAACACAGGGTGATAAATTGTCCTCGAGTTTAAGCAAAATGGATAGCGCTATATTACGGTATGGTGGACATTAGAGAAATTACACACAGTTACTGTTTGTATGTCTAGGACCTATGATTTTTTGTTTATCCATGGCGATCGGTTGAAGGGAATAGAAGTTGCTTGTAACAGAAAACCGTTTTTCATTTGAAACAGTTTTTTTCTTTGTAAATACACGAACAATATTAGTATTAACAATGCACCAGTCAAACCATCTTTCGAAAATAATAATTTCAGTTTCTTCACGGCAGCGCCGCGATGGAAATATGAAATCTTTGGTCGCGCTGACGTCTTTCGCGTCGCGCCCGTCGCGCTGTTGTGATTCCAGGCCTATGGCCAATTGCACCATTCTTCTCTTCGATCTGCGATCCAGTGATCTTAGCCCAAGAATGATCTACAGATCATGTTGCGCCAACACATACTATACGACTACAAGATCTTATAGCTTGCGTGAAGTATAGTTCAAACATTTTCAATCTACGACAACAGTTAGAAGCAGTTTGAAAGAACTGTTAGGTGCATATCTATTGGGGGGCTGGAGCGACATGAGTTGCTACAATCGATTGTGACTCGGTTAATAAATGGTTGATACGATTAGCACAAGGTAGCAAGCAGCACATTTAATTATTTGCTGCCGTATCTTTTGAATTCTAACAACTACTGAAACGACGTACTGGTATTTAAAAGTTAATACAAAACGGAAGTCGGAAGTATGGATATGTTTTGATTAAAAAAACGCTTTTATTTAATATGGAAAGCAATTATAACCAAATAAAATATTTCATATTAAACTAAAATAACAAGCATTACATACATTTAAAATATGGATATTTTGCATGAAAAGAGGTTGAACCACTAGAATAAGTACAAATTTTGATACGTGTGTTATGTATGATCTGCAATTTTTTTTGTAATATATTCTCTAATATTAACGTCTGATTATGTTCACATGCATAAAGTCCGTGAAAAGGCCGGGCATATCTTGCAGGCGCAGTGTGGATCCAAGATCATTACAATGAACCGACCCGGGGGTCGGTTCACATCGAAGTTCCCAGCGATCCTCGCTCAGCTCTCGCAACGCAGTGGCGCAACAGAGAATGTGATCGAACCACGGTCAAACCAGCTAGTGGCTGTAGATCACGCCTGAACTCTCATGGTGCAACTGGTCGTCAGTGGTAGAGACTGTCGAGTGCTCGCCTGCCTCGCTTGATCTCAGGCTGGAGGCGGTAAGGCACTACACCTCCGTTCCGAGTACCCGAGTGTACACTTGTATTTACGGACGGAAGTCTGATAAATCGCGAATTTTAATTGCTAGAAATTATGCATTGGATATCACCAGTGAGCCTATTTTTCACAGGAAGTGAGCACAGTCGTGTGCATGGCCTGTTGTGCACTCGCTTGTGTTTCTTAAAGGCACGCACCCAATGCAAGACGTCACCAACCCTACAACTTGAAATTGTAAAACAGTAGAAAACCAATGTCTTACTCGGGATTCTTTTGTTAGTTCGTGTTTAAATTTACCCTGAGAACACATGAATTGGACAATATTGTTAAAGGATTAACAAGTGAAAGCGTCTAAACGCAGTGTAAGCTGTAGCCTATAATAAAAAACTACATCGTGGCCTTCTATACACATGACGTATGTATCTTTAAAATTTTACGGAACCCTCCACTTACAATATGGAAGGGGGAAACACAAGCCGGAAGTTGGGCGATGCTTGCGTTGCGTAATTGCGTGATGCGTGGTCTATAAGCAAGTATTTGAAAACGTCGTTATTCAAAGTTTTTCTACTTGCGTTATTGCATTGCTTGCGTTATTTCGTTTTTTGCGTTGTTTATAAACCCGGCCTGATTGTGGACTCAGCGCAATCTCCTGCGCTCGCTGGACCTTGACCTTGACTGGTGACGAGAGTGAGACAGGGAGACAGAGACGGAGACGCAGGAAAATACATGCTGGGAGACAGACACTGGGAGACACATACAGGGAGACACAAGGGCATAAGGAGACATACAGGGAAACACACATAGAGGGGCACAGGGAGACACAGACATATCAAGAGACGTAACAAACACGCCGCCAGAACACGTGTCACTCGCGAGGTAAAGTCTGCATTTACGTGGAAAACCGGAAACCAGGATGTCACGAGGAAGACGCGTACTTCCGGCGCGGCACGGCAACTACAGTTATTCTCCGCCCGCATGATCGTGATGGACAATGTCTTAAAAACCAAAGAAAAACCATGTAAATGTTTTCTTAAAATAAAATAAAGTTAACATTAATCCAACGGTAATAATAAATAACTATATTATTATTGATATAGGCAGGAGATTTTCTGGCTTGAAGCCACGTCTGTGGATATTATGTGCTCGACTTTTCGGCATGCCATGTGGTAACCATCTTCAGAGGTCGAGCTGTGATTGGTCTAAGAATTAGATTCAGACTTATCCTGATTGGCCAGACTCTCCTGCAGTCACGGCCACCCTCGGGGGCTAACCACAGCTCGGCTGTGAATGGCCTTATAACCTTACTAGCTAATGGCCGGCATGCGTTGCAATGCCTCAAAATAATATTTATTTTTTGTTATTTGTTTGAAGTAGGTATATATATATATATATATATATATATATATATACAAAACAATTCTATATATATATATATATCTAATTCTCTCTCTATTTAACTTTATATCTATAATCACCTCTTAGCTCTCTTTCAATATATATATATGCATATACATATACATATACCTATACTTCTCTATATGTCACACTATAGCAATGAAAATTCTAAAAATTCTATGTTTTTACCGATGCATATTTTTATTTATATTTTTGCCTGTCACAGATAAGATAACATAAGGTGTATATAAGAACACGTGCGTATTCGAATGCAACGTTAGTTAAAAATTTCAAAGCAATCGGTGAAGAACTTCCTGAGATTTAAGATTTCGAACGAACGAATATTTACATTTTTATTCTTATATACAACTTAAAACTCGCTTTCGCTCGTTGGGGGCTTCCGTCTCCAAACCCCTCATAGGATCCATAGCTTTATATTAAGTGGGAAAATCCATGTTTTGTGTTTTTAACATATTTATTTAAAAATTGAAATTATTTATTTACACTTTTGTAGGACAGCTGGAATCGTTATATTTGGCAGGAATATACGCACTTCCAACTGCCTAAAATATGATAAATTTGATGATTGTAGTTGTCGCATAAGCTTGGTAACAAAACAAAATATGAGTAAAAAATCCCAAAAACTAATATTATAACTTAATTTTTATTTATAACCGATGATGCTACAATAAATGACAATGGGCCCGAAATTATATATCTCATTAATTTCTATAGGGCAACCGTAAGTTAAGTATGGAAATATTTGGAACATTCGTGAAAAAGTTAGAAAAAATACCTTGGATTTAAAAAAGTTGTCTGTTGTAAGGTATTACCGGCGTAGATGTGAAATGTCACGAGACAGAAATTTCATATCTCACCAAATCTGATACGTCTGTTCAATCCGTGTTTTCATATGTGTTACCGTTTGTGCACAACGGACTTCGAAGAAAGGTTTGTATCTACTATAAAACAGTCGTTTCAAACTTATCTCTCTTACGCTCGTTGCGAGACATGCAAACAATGTTAACTTTTCACGAAAAAAGCTAAATATGTATTACTGACTGAAGGTTGGTGTGGTGTCATTGTTATTGGTATTTATGCATAATGGGTTTTAAGAATAATTTTATCAACAGTAAATTACTGTAATCTCCATCCTTGAAAAGCTAACATGCTTGGAATCACAGTTTTAGTGTCTAAATGTACCAAGTTAGGGTTAGAGCCCTAAATATTGTTGACAATTCTGGTTTAAAAGTAATTTTCTAGAGCGTAGAATATTCTGAAGATAGTTTGTTTTTCAACTATAATTCTTTGATTATCTCACAAAACCTAACCTAACAAGCCGTTCAATTAATTTTTACAATTTGTTAATGTTAATCTATCCTAACGAACTGTCAAAATATTTTACAGTGTATAACAGTAATGAGTACTGAAACAAAAGTATCAGTAATTTTTGATACAATGCTGTACTTAATGTCTTAAAAAAGAATGAGTTTAATAATAAATTAATCTTGTATTAATAACAGGAGATACAAAAACTGCGTATTAATTTTAAGTGGAATCAAACACGAATATATATAGCTTTTAGTCTGATTACAATCAATAATTGATAATGTATCATTTTAACTTTCGATGAATCCATATTACAGTCAGCGTTGATTACGTAGATTTAATCGAAATGATAGCACTGCAAACTGTCTGTTGTGCAGCAAAACATTTTACAGCTGTTTTTGCATGTATGTTTGTCGAAACGTGTTATGATGGTTATTAGTTGTGTATTATTTGGTTATATAGACTGATTAGACTAGAAAAAAGTTACATGTGACAGAGAAACTCGGGGAAATTAGCTGAAATGAGTGTGGGAACCCTGAAATTGTTATGTCATAAAAACTGCTGTCGCCACAATGGTGTCTCGGCTGCTATATGAAGGTAAATTCCAGGTTTGCGACACTTATTATTGTTAAGTGCGTGTGGACGTCTTATGCGATGAAATTCAGATATAAGATGAAATGTTGAGTTTGTTGTTTAAGTGTATTTAAGGTTGGACTTTTGAAGATGATAAAGAAGTGTTATTTTCCGACGGTTTTTATCCTTTATGTCGATTGGCCACGCGGTGGTGTTGGCCACAAACACATCGCTCTTGCGCAGCCCAAAGAGCGTCGCTGTGGCGTTCGCGGCTTGTCGGGAGAAGGGCGTGGCCTCGGCGCGCCGTATACGGCCAGAGAAGAGTCTTGCCTGCCGCGTTTGAGAGAGAGGGAGAGTGAGAGAATGTTTTGTTTGAAGTTCTCCCTGAAGGAGTGAGTGCGGGGAGAGAGGGCGGGGCCCTGAAGCAGAGTTGTAGGACCGGTTTGGCGACAGAACAAACCTGCGTCTTGCGTGGCTGCGAGCAGGCTGCCTACCGTCTCAACAAGAGTCCAAGTGCTCGGCCCCTGCATGTAGGAAACATACTCTTCTCCTGTACATGACGCATGAGCTCCCAGCTCGGTGGCTTCTACGCGCCAGGCACAGAGCTGGCGTGCAGTCTCCTCGTCGGTAACGCGCCTCTACGGGACTCTAAGCAGCGACCATGTCTTTTTATATTGGGATATGAGAGACAACGGCTGCCTTCACTTCCCTTTACCACTCCCTAAACCAGTTTTATTTAACATTTTCTCAATTACATGAAGCGAAACAATTTGGAATTTTTTTTTAACTTAATGCTTCTAGAATTGAATGTCTTAACAAATTTATTATTGTGCCTACTAAGGCAGTATGCAATTATTATTGATCTTTAAACACTATTTTACATCTCTTGCACTAATACGTGGTCGTATAATTATTTTTTGGACAAAGGTTTATTAATAAATTCAGACGAATTTGATACTAAGAAAGTTTTATTTTTATTTTATTTCAACCCCGGTTTTTAACGGTAATAGATCGTTTCATCAGAAATTGTTTCAGTCAAAGGTTTTAGATAAAGTTTAGGTGTTTTACAATAAATTATAATGGATTTTATAGTATATCTATTTTAAAAAGTAATGTTATTTTGTCTTGTACCCTTGTTATTTCCACCTCTTTCATATATGGTTTGTATTATCAAAAATTGTTTCAGACAGAAGGCTTAGGTAAAAATTATAAGATTGACAAACAATTTGAACGAATTTGTTGGGCGTACCTATTAAGGGAATATGATTTTTTTTTTAAATTCTACCTCTCATTTATTTATTTACTTGCAGCAATGGTTCGTCTAATCAAATATGGTTTCAACAACAGTTTGAGATAAAGAAAAATATAATATTCAACAAATATACGATATAATTCGATGTTGTGCCTATGAAGGGAGATATGATTTTTTTCCTTCCAACTCTTGTTTTTTCAACCCCTTGCAGTTATGGTTGTTCATATAAAAAACATATTCAGACAAAATATCTTGGCATTACTCATACAAATTATAATACTTTCAAACGGATTTTGATATTTTCCATATTATGGGAGTTACAGCGATTTTACTGTTTTTCTAAAAACCTCAATTTCTACCCATGTGGTCGGCGGAGATTTTCCACTATTAGTTTTTATGTATCAGTTTGGAAGTGTTTTCTGAAAAATTGTGGCAGTTATCGTGTCCACAAGATTGTGGTGTGTGTGTGTGTGTGTGTGTAGCCTATATACATACATATATATACATAAACATTGATTTGACAATGGTTTTGGGGTCTATAGAACATGAAATAAAAAACTATATAAAAATTTTCCAAACGTTGCACTATGGTAACAGCTGCAACAGGTAGTAATTCTTTGAAATCTACCTAAAACATGTTAAAGTCGAAACCATTACAAGAAACTTGTAGGGTGAAATGGGTCTTAAATACTACACTTAATCAGACACTTTGTAGAAATGTTGAATGATTAGTAAATGACGCGTTGACAGCCGTAGCTCTGCACACTATTAAGCCCAATATGACTGAGCTCAGGGTTTTCCCTGTGTTTACGCAATTTTTACCTGGGGGCTTATTCTAAGTATATCTTTACATCCATCGAGTCGTCTCAACGTCGAGGTTCCTCGATATGGTTGCTAACGACAAAGAATATCGAGAGCAAGTAAAGTGGATTCTAAGGAGCTAATCGTTGACGAAACTAAAGTCGCTCGGGTTTGTTCGGGTTTTTTCGATTTCCTCTCCTCCTCTGAGACTTGAGAGTGGGCATGACCTCACAGCGGCAACGCAACGAATGAAAAACAGCATATATATATTTCTTAAGTATTATTTGTTTCTTCGCACATACGCTACCTAAAGTCCTAACAGAAAAACAGCCAACGCAGTTGTCAACCAAAGAAGCTGCTTATACATATATATATATATGTATATATACATACACACATATACATAAACATGTTGCTGTCAGATAACCCAAACTAAAAAAAATCACGATAATTTCAGTCGTTTATTCTAAAATTATTCAACTCGGGAATTGATTTTTTATACTTTATAATCTATACTGCACGTGCAAGAAAATGCAAATAAGTTAACTTGTAGGTATTAAAAAAATCCTGTGCAATTTGTGACTGAACAAGATTAAATTTTCTTTGTTATGCAAGTTTGGATATGTAGTCATATTATAATAAAAACAGATTATAAAGGAATTGGTGTATGCTTTGATGTATGTACGTTATTTATGATATAATCTCATAATTGCATGTACTTAGCTCATGGAGATAATTCAAAGTAATAATGGTGCTCATTTAATTTATACAGCTCAAAATGCCACCGAGTCTTTATTTTTATATGTTCTTTGAGAAAATTTAAATAACAAGCGGGACAAGGAAACTAGCAGAATGTACAATACACTATAATTATAAGTGAAAGTAAACCATCTTCTACCATTTTCTAGGTGTGCAGTTCACATAAATGCTTTATTTATGCATAATTTATGTATGGACATTAATTTCTTAATATAAGTAGGTGTTTCAGTTAGAGATTTAATTATTTCTTAATTTAAGTTTTAATTTTGTTCAGATGATTTATTTTCATTATTTGTTTAAGGCTTTTGGTCTGTCCAGCATAAAATAACGAAGCCACTGAACTGAGGTATGATTTAAAATTATAGCAATTAGATAAACAAAATACTTTTTTTTAAACTTTTACATGAAGTTCATGGTTTAATGCAACAAGCTGTTAATTTTTTTTTTTTCAGTGACGGGGTTTGAATTAGCTTGATTCATTAGACCACACGCTTTCCCGATGCGCTACAGTCACACAGCTGTATAATGGTTGTTTTCGTTAGTATTATTAGAGTGTGATTATTTCTATGACTATTTAAGTTTACGAAGTGTATTCCAGGATAATTCCACTATCACAAAGTGTAATTTGGCACCACTTTATGTTTGGTTCGTCCCCTGGTATTATGAAAGAGATTTACGAGTGTACGATGTCACACACGGGTCCGCCATCGTGACGACTTCGGCTCGTGGGTATAGCAGAAAAACATACGTTCTAGTACGGTTAAGACTTTGGGCATGAAAACTTTTAAACTCAGAGCCATATCCTCTTGAAAAGATGTTAAATTGTGATCTACGCGGGAGCAGATATGCGAAAGCAGAAAATATGTATGAAAAGTGCCAAGGAATTTTGACATCGTGTAGGGCTTTCGATAGCTTGTGCCCTCTCGTTACGAAACTATAAATTGTATCGATTTTATACATCGAGAATGACGTCACAGAAAAACTTGGAATACGAAACTGTCGAGAACGAACGATAATCTATAGGCAGCGACACATTTTAAGGAAACAACAAATTTAGAATAAGCACCCTGGGCCCAACTTAACAGAGTTTTAATATAAATTAAAGATAGGAGCGTTAGTCACTGCATCAATATCTGCCATGGCTGGTCAATCCCCAATACGTTCACGATGCATGCTGCCCCTCCTGCATGTTTGAAGCCCATCAGGATAGGCGTATAGGCTTCGGCGTGCGACGCACTAGTTTTCCTTCCCTAACCTGGACCTCTCCCAGACAAACACACTTAGATTAAGTTAGGTTAGAAAGAAAAATTTCCTTCTTAGCGCAGATTAATGATGATGTAGACTAGCGATGTCGAAACCCTCTCTGAGAACCAGATATTTTTGAAACTCCGAGGGGCATACATCTATGAATTAACTTTACATATTAAAAAAATATTAATTTCGTAATATTTGGCAGAGTAACCAATATATACAACATGTGGTGTGTGATGAAATTAAAAATAATGATTCTCTTAAAATACAAATACTTATAATCTAACGAGAATGGCTATAAAGCATTACATAGAAAACAAAAATGTTAGTGGAAGTGATTATCTGTGTGAAATACTGTGACCTTTGAGCACAAGGTATTCTAATCTCACATGCAACGAGTGACGTCAAAGGTTCGACGGTATGTTGTAATAGCTGTATGTTGAAGTATTGTCAAAGCGGACTTGCACGCTGCTACATCCAGAGGCAGTACACAGTGGGACTGAATTCGACCGAAGGACTTCAGCTGCATGTCCATCATATGAAAAGACACTCCACAAATAAGTATAACTTATGTGTCATTTATGGTCTAAAGTGCTTCCCAAAGTCAGAGCTGAACAACTGGTATATTCCATATAATAGAGGAAATGTTTTAGTTGAAACACTTGAGTGTTTGGGAGATGTTTTATTGAAGTGAGTTTTACAAGCTTTACAAAATTTGTCGATGTCGTAAAAAAACAAAAGGAATAAAAAACACACGAGAACTAAGGGCGTTCACCCAATCAAGTTATTTCAATGAAAGCAGTTGCTACCTCTCCCCTCCCGAAGACGAAAGTTACTCACTTGAAGTATCTCCCTCCGGGGTGGACGGGTTAGCGCAGTAGTTTTACGAGCAGAGATAGTTTCACCCGCACCGCTGGTCTCGCGACGCATAAGCATTTCGCCGTAAATTGCGGTTTGGGATTTATGGCCTGATTAAAAGTTTGCCGGTGCAGCGCGCGTGTTTTGCGAGGGCGTAACTCTGAGGTAACCACATTGTGCACTTCAGCGAGTGAGATGCAGTCCGCCCCGCTGCAGGGCGCTGGTATTGCACTCATCTGGGATACATTTTCTTACTGCTTTTTGTTTTATATAATAAAACAAGTTAAACTTTATTCCAAATATATATATGTAACTACTATTCCACAAGGACGTGAGGAATTTTGTGTTGAAAACCTATTTCCCCCCCCCCCCCCCTTCAGAAATGGTCCATCGTGATTTAATCAGCAATCTCCAAACTATTTTATATTTAATACGTGACTATATTGTGAAATGAGGCGTCGACAAAAACAAAACGTATATTACCAAAAGACTGCACAGAAAAAAAAAAGATATTTACTTTTACATAATATTCCTTTGGAAAACATTTGCCATATTGTATCTTTATACAACACTTGGCTATGGTTATTTTTGCATATCAAGCATAAATGTTTTCAAACCATGAAGATATAATCGAATATTCAACAACTTGACTTTATTTTGTTTTATTATAGGTACTTAGTAATGTGCGCTAAACATTTATTCAGGGAACGGTTTACAAGTTTAATTATTAGAGGTATTGGAACAACACAAAACATAAATTCACCGGATATGAATCTAAAACCAGTATTACTGCGAACGCTATTTTGTAGTGATATAGTTGTTTTCATGTAAATGTACAAATTCACGAAAATCTGTAAATTTACATGAATATTCCTGTTCCACTTAGAAAAAGTCACAGTGTAGGCAATATGTTTGGCGACATGGGCCCAACATTCAAGGAGCTGTTAACATAGTAGTTAGTGTTCCGCCGAGAACTGTTGGTAGCACTGGAGGATCACATGTCCGGCATAACGAAAACGGGGAAAAACTAGGAATATGCGGGGAATTCTGAACTCCAGAAAAATCAGGAAACAAGTCAACAAATATGTTAGAGAATTTAAACAACATGGTTGAACTAAGGATCATCCTGAATCGTTAATACATTAACAGGGTTGTGCATGTTGTATTTTGGGTTCATTCCTTGTTATGTTGCAATGCTGTTGTCAGGGGCTTAGCCATGGGGGGGGGGGGGGGTAGGGGTTCAAACTCCCCCCCCCCCTTAGCACCAAATCTTTAATTATTTTCTTATTCATCACTCAAACAAATTTCATATTAAAATTAATACAATTTTTACCATTACAATATTTAAATTTAAGTACCCAAAACTGCTAAAATAGCACTATTTTACACCTTAAAATCCAAATTTTCCGGGGGAAGAACCCCCGGCCCCCCGCTTTAATATGGAGGGGGGGGGGGCATTCTTCTTAACACCCCCCCCCCTAGACAAATCCTGGCTACGCCACTGGCTGTTGTGTCAAGTATTTTGGCCAGAGTTAGGTTTTGGCTGTAAGATTGAGTATGTCTGTGATGGTGCTCGGAGTTTTTTGAATGTAAGAAACATTACTGTATGCATAGTTTCCATGACATTTTGTTACTGTGTAAGCAGTTTTGTTACGACATTGAAGGATCCATAGTACGTTGTAATAAGCAATGGCTGTTATAAGAATTAGCGGAACCATGGCATGTCTGTCGCTGTGTTGGCAAAGTTTGTAGTTTGTCCGTATTTACTGTATTTTGTTGCAACTGCCTCGTCTTTTGTCAGCCCACTGTGTTCGCCTGTGCTGTGTTATTGTTCCCAGTAAGTCCTTCCACGGAATGCTCTGTGCTGTCTGGATATTAAACATTTTCCATCGGCCGATTTTGGCTTGTTTTCGGCGTGTTTATGTGTCCATTGTTCTTTATCCGTTCTTCGGGTATTCTCTATGATATCAATACAAACTAGCAATGGCGTATTCCAAAATAATGATTTAAATATTACCATTCTTTCCTTTTTTAAGATAATTTATTTAATGTAACGCACATTACGTAACTTAACCTAACTTTACTTTCACTACAGCATTAAAATAACCCAAGGTGTACGAACGCAGATTATTCGGGCATATCAGCGTGAAGGAGTGAAAGTAGGTTTCTATTAAGCCTAAAGGAATAAAAAAAGACTTGCCACAGGGTTGCCTGAATTAAATCGCAATGGTTTAAACTGATGTTTAAACCATTGTTTAAGTCAAGTGTTTTTTTAAACAAATGGTTGATGCAAAACTCGTATTTTTAAATAGAATATCTTAATAAATTTTAATGAAAGGTCTAATTCCATTCTAATAACAATAGTTTACTCATTAATGTTTCTTGAGATACACGAACAATAATTATTCTACTAATCAATATCTTATCTTTTAATTCATCTGAATAAGTCAAAAATTAAATTAATTATTAAATTATAGTCAAAATGTAAAAAAAGGAAATAAATTTATTATTTTAAAAAATTTTATTTTGTGGGCAATACCTGTCTGTACTGTAAATCCCCTTTCTGTGGGAAACACCCATTCTATGGATAATCCTCCGCCTGTGGGGAAATATCCTTTATGTGGTTAAGTCCCAGTCAGTTTTTCTGGACTTCAGTTCTTCGATGTTATAACTTTTCTGGTTCAACATGAGTGGCAGAAAGCGTGATGTCGTATGGCTTTCATTTGAACATTCTGAGAACCAAAATAACTAATTTAATAAAAAAAACCTGGTTCAAACAAAAAAATTGATTTAAACCCAAAAAGGGTGTTTGGTTAAATTATTTTTTTAAACCCTGATTTGCCACAAACCTGATGGGGCGAGAAACTGGCCGTGGTTACGTTGAACTGCATGCAATCAGGAGCAGAATGTTGATCTCCGAAATGCTCTGGTAATCTGAACAGACTGTACCACTACATCACCCCGAGCGAGAGATGTGTTGAAGAGGGAGGGGGAAGAGGTCGGACAACTGACACCTTCCGTCCTACGTGCCAATAACACCGCACCTCTCCCCACGTACTCCAACCCCCCGCCCCAATCCTCAACCAAGGTCCGATCGCAGCTCGCCAGTGACTACTACAACTAACAAAAAACTTCAGTCTTCCCACAGACAGGGGAAAACACAGGGAAAAGGTGTCTTTAAAGCCTGCGAAAACACAGGGAAATTGTCAGTATCTTTGTTACCAAACAGTTTGAGTATTTTTTTTTATACTTAGTAGTATCTTAATTTTTTAAAAAATTATCATCATTATTCAAGAACGAAAGTTTCGCTCGTAATTCGAACTCGTCCCAGGGAAATGGAAGGGGCTCATTCGCAAGTGTCCATGGGCTAGATTGTATTAAATCTTCGTGGAAGCCCCCTACAATTAGGGGGGGGGGGAGGGGGGGGGGTTCCAGACTCGTTAATGTTCTAGCCTGTCCACATATAATTTGCTTATGGCAGGACATACCGAGTGGGAAATACAATTTAAGAAATAATGGCTATGAAAGAGATAAATAGCGAAGCACTAGAGAATGATAAAGAGAGTAATAAACACACAGAAAAATAGTTTTCTTTTTGTTAGTGTTGTACACAACATTGTTTTGCACAGAGGCTTAATGCGACAGTACTCCGAATATATGAACATCAGTGAGATGGAACCACCTTCATACCGACCAGGTAGGGATAGGAAAAATTCGCGGGTTCAATGACCTGCAGGATGAACTCCATAGTTCTACGTACACTCGGTCAAATGCCACCCACCCATTGGCTGCCGTCTTGTGAGACGTCCCAACGTAGCAGACTGTGATACGATAAAGCTTTGGTCGGGCGTTTCTAATTGGCCCAGAGTCATCCAGGTGAGTTGTGAGCCAATAGTAGAGGCAGCACCGAGGTGTAACTATTTGTATTTTAGCCTGTCGCGAAATGAACCCGCGAATTTTTCCTATCCCTACGACCAGGTGCTCATTAAGGTGGGTTTTCCTAGCGACAGTTTTTTTTGCACAGCAGAACCCAATTTGCCTGAAAACGTCGGCAGGAGCGTGAAATATATCACGTGGCTTAAAGTGTTTTTTTTTTAGTGCAGCTTGTTTATCTATTCATTCGACGTAAAGACAGCGTGTAAAATGGAGACAATGTGCAGGAAGAGGAAGATAATGGTTGCAGTGTTAATTAAAGAAATTATGGATGTTGTCCAGGAAGAAGAGTTCACACTGATAGAATATGATAAATTCAGGAAACAAGTGAGCGTTGTGTTCACAAATCGGAGAAATAAACGAATTATCAACAGTTTGATAAGTCATCTCCTTGACGAAGACTAAAAGTTCCAAAGTTATTTTAGATTGACCCGTGAAAGGTTCTCTTTCGTTTTGAACTTCATTGAAGAAGACTTGACAACCTCCTCCAACATTAGAGAGAAGGAACCTATAATAGCAGCCAAACAGTTATTATTCGTCAACCTTAGTTTGAAAGGCTTGTTCAAAGGCTGGAGAAATTATGTCAGAGGTGGCGTAGAAAGCCCTGTGTGAGATGAATGTGGAGTGGTCCAGGGAGATGATGTTGAGGAGGACGAGTACGACTGGTATTCATTGTACTGAATGTTTGTAAATCCTGTGGCACATGGGAAAGACGATTGCTGGAACAGTATTTCCATTCCTGTGACTATGTACTTTGAAAACGCTCGTTTTCGTCTGGGTGGCAAGATCTGGTCGGAATTTTTTTTCACAGTATCTGACATTGTTTTGAAAAAAAATGTCAATTTCATTTTCATTTTCTTGAGGTCCTAGATGTTTCAAAAGATCTTGAAACAACTTTTAAAATGTTCCCGGTCTTGCTGTCTAGCAAATATTTCTGGAGAACAACATTGTATTTATTATATTAAATAATTATGTTTAAATAAAAACTCACCTCTTTCTTCAGTGCTTTTCCAGTTTCATTCCACATCAGGTATTTCTTCATAGTGTTTTTAAACTCTGGGTCTTTCAAGTCATACAATGCACATGCTTATGCACAAACTCAATTAAAAGTTCGTCCTCGTCGGGCAAAAACCTCACTTCTGGAAATTTGGGAGTATTTTAGTTCATTTTAAATACTCAGGACGATGAGAAAACATTCCCCGAACATGTAAGGAAACAATGGCGGAAAGGAAATCACACCGCCTACAACGCAATGACTCCTCCAGAAGCAGTCGGGTCTACCGCGTCGGCGCAACGCGTTCCACGCTGACGTGATGCGCTCTGCAGGAAAGCACTCCAATTAAATTCGTGGTAACGAGTGAGAGACGTCAAACACTCAGCGTATCACGTCGTCGACGGCGAAAGAAAACTTGTCGCTAGGAAAACAGCTTTAACATGAGTGAAACCCGGTTTTGGGACGCCTAGTTTAACAAATAAAGTGAAACAGTGGAGAAGGGAGAGTGATGTAGCTAAACTCATTACATTATTTAGAAACATACGAGTGTAATAAAAAAAATACGGCGAACGAATTTTTATGTCAGCAACTCTTGACGCTACATCTATTTGATGCAATAACCCCAATGGCCTGTTCCGTTTAGATAGTCAGTGTCCAGCTTGAACAAGTTGTGACTTTTCAGTCGTCTTCCAGAGCCGGAAGGGAGAGGTCAGCTTTACCGTGTCTGTCACGCATCATGGTTAGAGACATGGAAATTTCGCGAATTCGTCTGGCCTTAGGGTAAAATTATCGTGAACCAAGCTTGCAACTTAACGCGCGAAATGTCCGTATCTAGTCACGAATTTCGAACATCGCGTTAACATTATGTTTTGCTTGAGAAACGAAGACCGGGAAAATGAGTCATGGTAAAAGTAAAAAGTTTTGACATCATGCCCGACATTGAGAGGGCCATGACGGAGCAGCTGAAGGCCTCACAGAAATGTTCCAATCATCGAATCAACATTGGGACGAGTGCGCATCGCTAGCGAAGGGGAGTATTTTGAAGGAGAGTAGTTAAAATTTTGGTGTAAGCTTATTACTTTGTTCGTAATAAACTTATTCACCGTATTTTTTGATCACACCTCGTATTCAGTATGTATGCAATACAAAAAGGCTCGCTATTTTCTGGCGCATGCATTACGAAGTCGATGTCATGTGTTCATTTGTTGCTGCCACATTTCACCTTCTCACCGGATCGCGTATAATTAGGTCAATTTGTTGTTAGGTTTGTCATTCACCCGTGGTTCAGCTCAGCTTCATTCAAGTGTACAGACATTTGCAATCTATACTGTCACCATATGGTAACGTGAATTTGCATGACCCTTGTGATTATGAATGTTCGTTGCTCGCGGGCACAACACACACACACACACACACATACATATATATAAGTTACGAGTGGGAAAGGGAAATAGAGAGTGTGTGTATATGTGGTATAGAGAGGAAAGAGTAATCGAGATAGAGAGTCAAAAAAAGAGAGAGTAAGAGATAGTTATAGAAAAATAAATATAGAGAAAAAAGGAAAAGCAAGAGTTAGAGAGAGATAGAAAGAGATAGGAAAAGAGAGAGAGAGAATACATGACGGAAAGGCAAGTTAGTAAAGTCCCGTCACAAGTCAGCAACATCCTGTGAAAGACAGTCCAGCGAACTGAAGCAGAATGTTTCTTATCTAATCTCGCAAGTTTTTTTACAACATAACTCATTTCTTGCTTCTTTACAGCGCCACTTTTGTTTTCTCTCTTGTTTCCTCTCTTCGCCCAGCCGTCTCGTTGTTTCCCTCCAACTCGTCTTCCCTCCTGACTTCTCCGCCTCTCTGTCCTCCAAGCCTCACCTGCCAGGGACTGCAAGACCTGGCCATTTCAGTTCGTAAATTCCTTATGTACAATACACTCTATTATATGTTGTAGAGCGCCGAAATAGCTCGCTTGAGTTTTGTCACACCATTAGGTATTTACGGTAAAATATTAATGTGTTTTAATATGAACAGTTCATTGTATGTAAAGTAACAGAATATCGGCGACTAGTGATTTGCGAGTGTTAGGTAATTCGTTAGGCCCGTTCCACAAGAACGCAGACTCGCATGACACAGGGTACGGAAACGTAAGAAACAGTAACCATTTATACTGTTTGGTCATTTACACAAACGCATCAAACTTGCCTGCGTTGTGTTAGCATGAATGTTTATTTTGCTGACGTAAAAATGCTGTACAAAAAGTGCGGACGTCAAAATTTTAAGGCCACAGATTTGACGATTCTCTGAAGTAGTGTGTGCCTATAGAACGTATCCTTCTGCCACTGTTCTTCTGGATATACATAGTGTTTGTAGAGGCGTTCGCGGAATTTCATTTCGGCGATAAAAGGGAGGGGGAATGGTAAAACCACTTTGCCCGCGGTTTGCTCTCAATGTTATTTGGGCCGGAGGGGGGGGGGGTGGTGTAGGATATATTCCTTCCCCCCTCCTTGCTGACGACCTTGCATATTTGTTAACTACTTCATGTGGTTGTCAGTGTTCGATAAACAAACATGTGCTGCTTTGCAAGTTGCGGTTGGGAAATTGGTACTTCTATTTAGAACTGTCAAGTTTGAGACAAGTTACGTGGCACCTACTATAGAGACGTGACGCCCGAGGGCACGTATAGAAATCTTATTCCCTTCCCAAGGCAGTGTAATTTGGACTCGCTCTAATTCTAGCGCGCGAAGAAGACTCAAAACTTTGTCGTCGCCAAATTTTTTTATTATTTTTTTTAAGGTCCAGTGTTTTCTGCGACCCCGAAACCTCCTTGCCTTCGTGGGGCGTTTTTGTCCCGAAAACTGTGTTTCGGAATGGACCCGCTCCCGTCGTAAAACTTTATATCCCCTCCCCCCTCCTTCCCCAAACGGAGCTAGCTCACTGGGGCGCGGAAACCCCATTGACTCCGACATGCCTTCCCCTTCTTCTTTGTATCCTTCCGCGAGGAGACGGCTGTCCGGGGGCATTCGCACTGCTGGCGCAGGGCGCGTACCGAAATACCGGGAGGCGCTATGTGCGAGGCGACGCCGGCGGCGGGAGCGGGCTCGTTCCGATATCTCTTCCGCGCGGGGAAAAAAAAACTTTCACTGGGCGTGTTCCTTTCGCCGCCGAGGCGCGGATCACTGGTCGTAACATCCCGGTGGTGTTTTATCTTCTGAGACGCCCGTGTCACGGTAGCGCGACAGATGCGACGCGACGGCAAGTTATCGCGTCATTTTGATCATGCGGGTTTTATCCGCGCGACAAAAAAACAAAACAATTTTATATAATGCATCTGGCCATTGTACATGCATCACAGATACGACAGGCATCTATGTGCAATAGCTTTCTCAATGTACATTTTTGAAATAAATATTTTAAATTCAAATCTGACGTTAACTCGAAGGAAAATAATCAACACTTAGCGTGAAGACATTTGAAAGATTTCGCGCGTTACATTTAGCAAAATAAAGAATAGTGCTACCAATGCACTAGTTTAACCTGAAGAGTTATTTTATTCGCGTCGCGTGCGTCGTTTTGCGCAAGTCGTGATATCGATATTCCAGGACGTGGACGTTCTGCGAGCCTGGGCATTGTTGCCAGATCGAGTGGAAGACAGCGCATTGGCAGGAGCAGGTAATTTTTGCAAAAAGATTTAGAGACTAGCTGAGATTTAACACGCTGTAGCATCGTCTGTGTTCCGTGATTAGTCGAGTTTCTTTCAGTTACGAGTTTACTGTTGGCACACGAACTACAGCCATCCAGTGCAGAAGCAATAGCGCCCTGAATGGCCCGGCCAAATAAGGCAATGACTTCTCATGCAGACGGCCGCCAATTAGAAAGAATAAACCGCTGGCGCGGACATAGGCCAACCCTATTGCATTCTAATGAGCGATCAGGTTTTTTTTCCCGCGTAAAATACATGACCCTATTTAAGGATCATTTGATTAGGGAGTTTTTCATAATTAGAAGAATTCTACATGAATCGTTGCAAGTGTACGCTGTGATAATCCACCGATTTGTTGTATCCGAGCTGAAGTTCATTTCCAAATATATCTATAGTAGCATATCCGGCCTTACTTCCTTACGGCAGTCTACGTGTAGAAACCTCTCTCACTGCTCATTATACATGCCCCTCCTCGAGGGTACGCCACTGCCGCGCTTCAAACTATAAGAGAAACACTATATAGAAATTTTTAAATAAATCTTTGAAAAAAAATTATTAGTGATAAGATAACCGAAATAAATATATAGTAAAGACGCAATCTGGAATCATCAGTTTTTAAGGGTTCTCAAATTCGCATTTATTTAATTAATGCTATCTCAATATTGTTATGATCGGGGAAAATCAGGAAAGGATATCCTAAATTAATTAATTAGAATTTTATTTATTAACTACTATGTATACTTTTCTTAAATTACAACAATTTAAATGTCTGTCCACAAATTAATCACACGTTTCATAAGGCCACTATTCACTCTCCCCACTGGAGCTCGGCTCGATAGTGACTCTCTCTACGGCACGCCTCGTCAGGGGTGCATGTGTGTTAGTGAGGCGGGATGATAAGCGCGACGCTCGCTGGCATTTCCAGCGCGGTGTAGCCTCTAAGCGCAAGGCTCTGAACTGGCGCGCAGTCTTCTCGTCGTCTCAGGATAACTGTGAAATTTGAGCGGTGACCGTAACATTATATGGCGGAGAAATGAAGATAAAGGTGTTATGCAAGTCCCTTAAGTGCTTTCAAGAATCTGTACTGATAGTTTTATGCCTAAAAATTACTCTGAAAACACGCGTTTTAGCCATTTTAACGCTCCTAAAAATACAGTTTTAAAACTTATTCCGAAATTAAAATCCGGCCCTCAGCGAACTCTTAAATGCTATTCGTAAATAGGCCCCACTCGGATATCTTGAGTAGTTTTGAAATCGCGTTGTTTTTCCTGAAGCTCTGCACACCGTATGTGTGCCCAGGTAGGCGGGGCCCTTAACCTCGCACTTCTGTCCCAAAAAACTGCCTCGCACTGCTCTTTCGTCCGTCGTGCCGCGACACCGTTCCCGTTTTTGCGATATTCCCTCGTCGCCCGCTATCGCTCGCCAAGGGGTCACTCACCTCCTTTGCTTCCCAGCAGCTCGCAGGTCGCTCCGAGGATTCGTTCTCATTCCGCAAGTCGGCGTCGCCTTGAATACCTGCCATCTCCTGCCCTGGAAAGGTCTCGTGGCCTTCGGCAGAGTGATTGTGAAAGCCCCCCCCCCACCCCCCACCCCCCCCTCGACATCACTCGAAGGTGCTCTCGGGACGAGCAGACTGTTCAAGACAGTGACGCGCCCCAGACTCACGGTACAGCGCCATGATTGTCACAAAACGCCGACTAATTGAAGGTCCTTGTAAGAATAGAGGGAGTGATACGGACGTTACCTGTGTTCGGGAGAAGGTGGGACCTCCCCTGGATCCCCGCTGGCTGGCCTACCTCATCTCCAGCAGCCTCGTAACAATATGATGGCAAAAATAATTACGGAAACACTGGATTATGAGCCGAAAGTGAATAAAGCATCAACAATGATGAAACAGCCGTTGCGAAGAGACGAAGAACGCATCAACAATGCATTAACCCTTGCCAGGAAATGAAGAGCATAATCAACTATGCAACAGCCGGTGGCATGAAGATTATCGGGTTATATTTAGTCGAAGATCTCTTAAAATAAATAAATAAATTTTAAACGATTTTAAAACAAATTCCTTTAAGTTGCAAAGTTATCCCCCCTCCCCTCTTCTCAAAGAATACACCTACGAAATATCACGTCTCTAGGTCGCGCCGTTCCCGCGGTTTGCGAACTAGAGTCAAATATATAAACTCTCATGTTTATTTATAACGATAATATAAGTAATATTTAAATATTTCACAGAACTCGTACGTATATTTTCTTAAAAATCCTCTTGCAAATTTCTGTAGGGAAAAATTCTGGTGGTTTGATTTCCGACGAACCTGACTATCTGGCAATAATGGAGAAGAATCCTTAATTTGCAGTTATTTTGCGAAATAGGCAACGAAAGACAGAAACAAGGAGAGCCGATGAGACATACATGGAAAGAGATAGAGCTAGAATCAGAGAATGAGAGAAAGTAAGATAGATATGAAGGTTGACAGAGAGAGATACTGACACAGTGAGATAGAGGGGAGACATAAATAACAAAGCTAGCGTAAAAAGTGATTATTAATTTTTTTAGCCGTTGAAAACCCTACACTCTTAATTATTTTCGTAGCGTTTCTAAACTTGTTATAAATGTTACTAACCTAAAATAAAAATTTAACATGACCTAGAGACTGAGCCGTAAGATAGAAATATTTTAATAATAATTCACAAGAGTAAACAGTTTGTGTGTCGTAGCTTTTTTTTTATGGAGACTATTTGTCCACCCCGCGGAATATATTTGTGTATGTGTTTACAGAATGAATTTAGTGTTGACAGTTTACGATTCCTCACCCCCTTTTCAGCTTCGCTAATTGAATTTTTTGGAAATCCCTCGATACACACGGCGAAAATGGGGAGGCGATAAATCGGTGGGGATTTCACAAACGGCCATTAAAAACATCCTCGCCTTACTTTCGGGGCTATAACACCCCTCCCGCCCTCCCCCATCAACCCGAAGGTCGCAGTAAAAGTCGGTAAATAACGTCGGAGTCGGTGTTTTATAGCGGTCGTGACCTGAACGCTTATATGCACTGTCAGCTTGATGGGCCGGGCCTTAATTAATTATTAGAGACAGGGGAACATTTTGCTGATTAATTTCACGGTGTGGTTGGACACATATATTACGCGGATACTTATGATCGTAAGGTGTACAGAAAATATTATTGAAGTAAAACTTCTCTGCTGAAAGGGTAACAATTTTAGAGCTTTACGAAAATTCCGATCGCATGAGGGGAAATAGCTATGTATGTGGTGGGGGAACCGGGAGAGGAGGGGGATAGTTAGGTACGTGGTGGGAGAACCTATAGAGGAGACGGCAGGGAAAGGAAATTACGCAGTGTACTTGAACTCTTGCGCTCTTGCGAACTTGCGCACTTTCATGTGAGCGTTGGTTTTTTTTTTTTTTGGGGGGGGGGGGGGGGGGGGACGTCGCGCTGTCCCCACTCCGGGGCCTTTGGCGCGGTCGGTGATCGCTGGAGCAGCCTTGAGCGGGCTCCACTTGATGGCGTGCGTCTCTGGTTGAACCCTGCCATGCTGCAGGGATAGGCGGGTCACAGCGGTAGGGACCCGCCTGACGCCACCCCGACTTTAGGGGGTATTTGGGCAGAGGGCAACACAACGGGGTTTGAGCTTATTGTACACCGCGCCACGGGCCATATTCGAAAGCAAATATATTTTCTTTCATGTATTTATTATTAATTTAATTACTTATGTAAATCAGTATTGTTAAACAGTGTTATGTGAGCTTTGTTTTAGCCGTGCAACTATATATTTCTGCTGGTATAATGCTTTTCACGCTTTAGTTTGACATGGGTAATTATTTGTCATGAATTATTATTTGATTAACTAAATCACACAACGTATTATAGTTACGAGTCCACGAGTGTGTAAATATGTTAAATTCAACTAAGAGGCGTGAATGCTTCTCGATCGGAGTGTAGCTGTGGGTGACTGTGGCTCAACAAAGTAGCATTTAGCTAGGTCTTATTCGAATGGCATGTTGTCACTTTCACATTACAGATACCTACCTTAGACTACACACGTCGTTTGGACATTTATTTAAGCTGCGTAGACTACCTAATTATAGGCAAGCTTCAAGTTTAAGAATTTTTTAAAATCGAAGTTTGTTTTAAACATACGAGAAAAATAATTTTAGTACATTTTTTTTAGTTCAAAAATATATATTTTATTTATTTGTGTGGAAATGAGTTATTTCATTGGAGATCATTCTCGCGTCCTTACTATTCTCAATTATTATCTCTTGATCTGTTAAAAATATTTGTGATTTATTTCTGTCTATAACTAATAAGCAAGATGTTACACTTTTTTAAATACCTTGGCACGATTATTTCATCACTCCCCTCTACGGCTGTGGGTCAAGTAACGAGTCTCTCGATTGTGACAGTTCTCAGAAGTAGTGCCAGTGTCCGTCGTATTCTTCTTCCACTGTTTTTGTTGTCGATAGTGTTTGACAGCAACATTTTGTGTTTTTCAAGGGACAGTCGGGAAATTTGTACTACTACTAGTACTGCTTTTGAGAATCGTAAACTTTGAGACACGTCATGTGACAGACTATAGCGAATAGCGGAAGAGAGAACGGATCACATTGACTAACTGAAAAGGGGAGGTTCGTGGTTAAATTCATCTTGTAAAAAGAGTTCCGAATTTAGTTTTGAACCATTTGCCAAAAACAACCAAAATTAAGTAGGAAAAAACTTGAGTTTGCGTTTATCCCGAAGTTTCATGCAAGAACACTACATTAGGGCCACGGATTTTCGCGAAAAAGGTATCACGACCAGATGTGTGTAAAAACACTATCTATCCATCATCTGTTTCGTGATAGGTTGAGTTTCTTACAGGTTTATTATCAAGCAAACGCTTGAATGGCTTTTCCAATCACAAGAAAGAAACTGTTCAGGCGGGTAAACCTTGTTGCAGTTTAATTAGCGGTTCGATTTTTTTTTCACGTTAAGTGTCTGCCGCTACACGTACATTTTATTTATTATTAATACCGCCCTAACGTGCGTGAAAATAAATTAACACGCAGTAAGCGCTGAAAACTTTATTTGTTTTACTCATAAACTTGTTAACTGAACTGCGAGTAGGTACGTTTCGTTTATTTTAATTGAAAGAATTATTATTTTCTTTCGGGCTACAAGTTATAAAAAATATACTGGACAATTTACTCTCTCTGTCTTTCTCCGTGTAGGTATCAGTTTATTTAATTCCTTACACACTGTTAGAATTTACGAATGATTTTTTTTTTAACGAAGCATGCGCCTCAAATAAACAAAAGGTTCTTCGTAGTTACATATTACTGTAGCGTACGTTTGTTAACACTTCAAGGTAATTTCTGTGAGTGGATCTCCAAAGTAAGAAAATTATGTATTCCTGAATTTACAAATATAGTATTCGTAAATGTACGGATCTACTTGATTATTTGCAAAAACTGTTCTTCGTAAATTCAACAAAAAATATGTATGTATGTATGTGTGTGTGTGTATATATATATATATATATATATTTAATTAAACAGCTAATATCTGCGACGTTAACAAAAAACATAAGAAAATTCTCAAAAGAATACAAAACTATAATTAGTTTTTCTACTAAGTCACGATATAAACAATTCCAACTAGACAACATTTTAAAATAACCATAAGCTGAGACTGTATTGAGAATTGTAGCAAAGAACATTTTGAGATGAATATTGTGGCATAGTAAAGAAAACCAACACAGATTCGCGTGGCACCAGGCTAGCTAATGGTTAGGTAGGTAATTAAAAATTCGCGAGTTAGTGACCTCTAGGATGAGCTTCACAGTCCTCTTCATACTCTTGCAAATGCCCCATGTCCATTGGTTGCTGACTTGTGATTCGATACTTCTTTGGTCGAGTGTTGCTCATTGGCTCAGGGCCCCCAGGTGAACCGTAGGCCAATCCCAGGAGCAACAGAAAAGTAGAAGTGTGTATCGAAGGCTATCGCGAAATGAATTCACGAATTTTTCCGGTCTTGACTTGAGATAAATCAATAATTATTTTGTTTATTTTTTAAGAATATTCAGTTGTCAAAATGTTAGTGTTCCTTGCAGAACCTGTCAAAGATGCCTTACTCTGTCTTTAACAGTGTGTAGCAACTAAATGATTCTAAACCGTTATTAGAATCACTAACTTCTTCCTGGACTGAGTTGTTATTGACCCTTGAAGATGTCTACAACAAGGCATGCCGAAACGTCGTTCCCACCCTCATCTCTACGACCGTCGCCTCAACAGAAACCAAGAAGTAGTTGGTGACTCTGCCACCAGGAGCTTAAAAAGGGGGGGAGGGGGTGATGCGGGGAATATAACCCCCCCCCCCCCCCTTTTACCGAAAACGTAAAAAATATTTATTCCCACCAGAAAGAATTTGGAAGCAAACAGCTGGCAAAGTTGTTCTATCACCCTCACGAAAAATACTATTAACTAGTTATTCGAACATACAAGAGTTGGTTCGGAAATCATCAAGATGGCGGCACGGTCTCTCGGAGCCAGTATTCCCCAGACGGTCGTGTGGGAGTCGGCGCTGCTTCGCGTTCCCACCCCCTGTCGCAACCCTCTGGCGACGCCATTTACCACCCCTCTTTCCCGCGAGCCACCACCATTGCACGTCGCCACCAATCCAGTAGCGCGAATACACCCCCTCCCCTCGCCGTCATGCGGCGACCCCTCCGCGGCGGCTAATTGCATTTCGCTGATGAGATTCTAACAGTGTTTAAAAACATAGTGATTTACACTGCGCCGGCCGTCGGCCACCCCTACATCCTGGTCACTTCCACTGCGCACTGCCGAAAAAGCCACTAATGTAAAAGCCCGACACCTCCTAATCAGTCGGAATGCGCACGGCGCGCGCTAAGGGGAGAGAGGAGGTTTAGCAACACCCAGGTTGATGCGCGGATGCAATTCAATTCGGATAAAAATGAAGTTACCGCGATGCGAAATGGAATAAAGGGCTGTTTGTTCTCGGTGAGCGAAGGGGTGGAAAGTGCAGCCTGGTGGGGGGTGGGAGCAGCCCCACCACATGTTCTCGGCGAACGCGCTGTCGTTAACGATATCGCCGACGGGGTTTTGTAATCGCACTCGATTGATGCGCCCCTCCGGGTGTGGCCGCCGCTGTTGCCGTGTCGGCGTGAGTTACGGCCATCTGCCAGCCGCTCGTCGCCGCGCGGAGCGGCCAGCCTCGCCCGAGGGCCGCTCTGATGGCCGCTCCACTGTCAGACCTGCACCTCAGCTATGTGCGTGTTATAAACGTAAACCTCATATACTCAGCAATGTCATGCAAATGACAGAAGACGAAGTGAAAAAAAAAAATATTACTTACAGAAGAATATTAATTTTTTGTCTATTAAAATACAAACATGCATTCAAACGACACCAAAGTCATAGAGAATCAGTAGGAATATTAAAACACCCATAAATATGGCCATGAAATCTTCGCGAAAAGATTTCCAGACCAGCTGTGTGGTAAGATTCTGAGTTTGGTGGTTGAAAATAAAAATAATTGAAATGTTGTTTCCCGCCTGAGGCAGGGTCTGCATGGATAAACCTGTTATTCCAGCCAGCGGAGAGAATGCATGTGGTGAGATGGTATGGGGTGTGGATCGGCGGTGGATTGAATTAGTGGGGGAAACGGGAGTGCCTCGAGAAAATCCACAACCCACACCATCGTCCGCCATGTTTCCCACTTGAGAAAATCAGGATTTGACCACGCCGGGAATCGAACCCCGGTCGTTAAATTGGAGGCTTGGGTTTTAACCTCTCGTCCACTGCGCCTCTTTGATTAGCTGGGTTTATTTAAGGTATATGTCCACCGTCATCACACCAATCACAGTCATCCTGTGCGGAAGCAAACGCTCCTGAATGGCACGACCCAATTGGGAAATGGCTTCTCGTGCAGACGGCGACCAATCACAAGGAAACAATCGCTAACGCGGGTATACCAACTGATTTTCTTTTCGAGAAAAATACACGGACCCTCCCATAATTCATAAATAGGGAGGCTGGATACAAATTAACTAGAATATGGGAACCACTCTTCAGAAATTCTCGAAACCTAGCTCTGCATCCAAAAAAAAAAGCCAGATCGCCTCTGATTGACCAGATAGCCCAGCCAACCGTAAAGTAAGATGTCACTGATTGGTCAGCATCACCAACCAATCACAGAGGCCCATCGCTGATTGACCAAATTAACCAACCAACTAGAAGAAAGGAAGACTCTAATTGTCTTACAGCTGCAGCCGATAAGAAAACACTTTCTTTCCAAATGAGGTTATTTAATGACAGGAAAAATTTCACAATGGCCGCGAAAAGCTGAGAACCCTATTCTAGAGTACATCTATAATTTAATTTACCATTGTAAATAGTTTCCTTTCCTAGGGTCCTCACATCGCGCAGTTGGTTTCACAATATCGTCATTCTCCATCGCAAGGTGAACACCTTAGGCTGAACGAGCCTTTAAAGAAAATGGCATATGGACTGGAATAATCCGCGGGTTAAGTTAAGCTGGACCAACACCTGATCCGTTCATCCTTCTCCCAATAACGTGGCATGCAGCCAATCATATGGCGCCGAAAAATTTCATCCGTCCGTCCGTTCGTCCGTTTGAGCGTCCGTCCGTCCGTCCGTCCGTCCGTCCGTCAATACCTTGCCGAGCTTGAACTTTCGACGGACGTACAGATGAAATAATAACCTACAAAATGTCTGAAAGACATTGTCTTTATTTAAAAAGTTTTTTTAGTATCTTTATTTGTTTTGCTGTTTTCATATTATGTTTTTGACTTTCGTTTAAACAAGTTTTAAGTTTTTGATTTTTGAAACAAAAATTTCCTATCACTCAAAAATGTGTAATAATGCACGGTAACTCGAAAATATATTTACATAAATATTTTAGAGTTTTTTATTTATAAGTGCTTAGTGAAATAGTTTTCAAAAAATTAAGCCTTAATAGTTAGTTGGCAGTATCTAAGTAGAAAAATTTAATACGGACCTGTGGATTATTGCGAATGCTCGGCTGTTTGACGGACGGACGCGAGGGATCACTGTGAGTCCATCTTTATCTCAGGATGGACTCCGTAGTCTCCTGTTCACTCGAGCTAATGCCACCTGTTCACTGGCTGCCGACTGTGAGACGTCTCAACTTAGTAGTCTGTGTGTGAGGGTTTCTGATTGGCTCTCCACCTAAACTGTAAGCCATTAGTAGCAGAAGCAGCACTTCCACTTCCGATAATTGGCACTTAAGTTTAAATATGATTCAGACAATTGCATTGCAATTTGTTGTGCTTGCTAGCTTGTTTGTTGTTTAGTTAGTGTGATTACCAAGTCATGCAATATTCTCCTGATCCTGTTGTTGCCCCCGAAAGGGGAATACAAGGGACTGAGCTAGAGCGAATACACAATAAACTATGTGGTGAGAGTCGCACACACATCAGTGGCGTAGCCAGGATTTGTGTATGGGGGGTGTTAAGAAGCATGGCCCCCCCCCCCCCCCCCCGCATTAAAGGGGTCCTCCCCCGGGAAAATTTGGATTTTAAGGTGTAAAATAGTGCTATTTTAGCAGTTTTCGGTTCTTAAATTTAAATATTGTAATAATAAAAATTTTATTAATTTTAATATGAAATTTGTTTGAGTGATGAATAAGAAATTAATTAAAGATTTGGTGCTAAGGGGGGGGTTTGAACCCCTAAAACCCCCCCCTGGCTACGCCCCTGACACACATACCACAGCTCGTTTGAACAATCTCTTCGAGGTGCAAACGGACCCCTCTGGAGAGTCCACGTACTACAAGTGTCACGGCAGCAGGCCTTGCCGGCTACGCGCTACGCGAACTGCAGACACACACTCTTCTATCAGTATAGTGATGGACAGGTATTTTTAGTGAAAAATATCGGACCGTTTACGAGATTGTAACGCGGTAAGACCGTGTTCTGATTGGCGGCCGTCTGCAAGAGAAGCCATTGCCTTACTTGGCCAGGACATTCAGGACACGTTTGCTTCAGCACTGAATGGCTGTGATTCGTGTACCGACAATAGGCGTGTACCTGGAATAAACTCAAACCTGTCTTGCAACAAACCCCACAGTAAATCGCGAGGCGTCTGCACAATCACTGCGCCGTTTCTTCGGTCGGCCGCTACGCGCGCCACCAGCGCTCCCGGCGTGGAGTCCGCTGGCCGGCGCGGATTGGTTGTTCGATAATCCAATAGCGCCGCCGACGATATAATCGATTAGCGCTCTCGGCGACGCATGTTTTCGACAGTCAATCTCGTTCCGCGGCGAGGCGGCCGGCGGCCCGCGCGTTCCGTTTTGCGCGCGCGGGAGTCGCGCAGCGAGATGGTGTCCGTGTTCCGCGCGTGGTTCGCCAGCGAGGCCACGCGGGATGTGCTAGATTTATTAAATGTAAAGTGCGTAGGGATTTAATGCACAGCACACATAAGTGCATCAGCATAAAAATATCGAACACGGTTTCAAAACATTTTTATGATCCTACGCCATTGCTGGTTTTTACTGTATGGCATAGATAAAACACAATAATGAACAAGAATTATGAATACACAAACACACACAGAAAAAAACAAGCCAAATGAACATATGTTAAGTGTTAATGAACAGACAGCACTGTATTCATCATTGCTGAGATGTTTTTTTTCCCCGACGTTTTCCTTCCACGGAATTTTCTGTGCTGTCTATCCATTTAACATTCGTCTTACTTGATTCTTCCAGTGGTTTTTTTTCTGACATATTACAGAGAAACGCTGCAATGGCGTCATGTCCATACAAAAAGATCTCCCACCCGAAAGGATGCTATGGCAATTGTTTACAACCTTAACATCGCACCTGCTGCCTCCGAAATGACAAGAGATCCGGATATTTCGTGGATTAATTTGGTCCCAAGATAGAATTAAAATCTTCATACTCTTGCCTGTGTCCATGATTGAACCGCAGTTATTTGGACACTAGCCTCTGCGACCGTGAGCCAACGACGCTCAACCAGGAGAGAAGTAAGCGCATCGGGTAGTGCCAATTAACAAGAACATAAATGTTTCTCGCTTACAGATCAGCCAATGGAAAAACAAACGTTGGTGGAGCAAACACAAGGTTTTGAATATTAGCCTGACGCCAAACTAATTCGCGGAATTTCCGGGTCTCAGGCATGATACACGATTTTGACGATTTTGACGATTTTGACGATTTTGACGATTTTGACGATTTTGACGGTTCTGTGGTAACTGTTCATTGGCTGCCGCTTGTGCAATGCTGTCAAGTATTACTGATTTTACATTCACAGAATTTCGAATTTTTATCTATTCGGTAACATAGAAACTCGATGACATGTCAGAAATATTGTGTCTTTCAGCGTTTTGTATGTTTCTTGTGCATATTTTTGGTAAGATGTAGACTGCCTGTCTGGCACAATAATTTTGGTTTAATCCTGTTAGTTCAAATTCAGATCATTATATTGTTTTAGAAATTAAATTATCTGTAAGGACATTCAAGAATACAAAAATACCATGTTTGCATTATTAAATATTAATAAAAAGATAGTAGTAAAATACTTAAAATGAATATTAATCCAGTTAGCTTTTTATAAAGTTATTTTAGACTTTTTTATTTTTTATTATTTACTTGATGTATAAGCTCATTACTTTATAATAATCATAGTAATTTTCTTATTTCCTAGAGAGTAGTAATCGTTGTAAACTTCATAACGTTTTATTGTTCGGATAAATGTTATTACCTCTGCCCTGGTCCCCCATGACTGGGTCACTGCTTATTGCGATCTGTTGTTTATACTCCTTTAAGGAGTGCCCAGTAACATGTGGGTCAATGGCAGAGGGTGTTGAAATGTACAACAGTCTGCAGTCTGGTCGTCAGATAATTTCCTTTTTCACCCCGCTTATGGGCGGTATTTATGAAAACAGTAAAACGAAGTTGGAAGGTTTTGTTTGTTTATTATTCATGTACTCATCTTAAAAGCCACTAGATTAGCTTTGGAGATATGAGTTTAATCATCAATGTATACCTCTTTTCATCCCCTTAGTGTTTAAGGTAGCTAAAATTCTCAGTACCGAAATAATTTCTTATAAAACCATTCAGTAATTTTTGAGTGATACATGAATATAAAGGATAATAGATAGCTAAGGAATGGTGAGATTTTTATGGTCATTTGTATTACTAAGCTGACAAAATTTCAATCACAGTTTTTAAAAGAAGTCTTGCAGTTTAATTTCAGTTTGATATTAGGAAATTATGAAATGCAGGGAGGTGACAATGTGGGGCTAATAGCTATCGCCTCTCTGCTCCTATAGTCTGATACATGTAGCCTAACTTGCTGAAAACGCATTACGGGTTCCGTCCGATATTGCTGACAAGCAGCGAGTGTCAATGGAATTTTAAGAAGTAAACGTACTGTATCTTGCTATCAGACTTTTCGAAACGCTCGGCAGTGTTTTTACTGGCCAGTGAAAATTGAGAGTATCGAACCCGCTGTTTAGATAGTGTGTATCACAGTATATCAAGAACTTACTCCGAGAGGTGGGTGGAATTATTTGACAGTCTAAATATGCGTTGCAGCCAAACAACTATTTACATTATTAGGAACTGAAAATTATGTTTTAGTAATTTTTTTGTTTGTTTATTCTGGCTGACTTAAACACTTATCAAAGATTGAAGTGGGTAACTATTGTTTAGAAGGGGGGGGGGGGAGGTTCAAAGGGACAAAAAACCACTACTTTCGAGCTATGTGCAATAACAATGTTTTTTGTATCTTTGAGGCCGAAGCATGGTGGGTAATTTGCCCCGGGGTAGATTCATCCCCCCCCCCCTTCCCTGGAGGTCAATTCTCAGAATTTCGGAAATTTAAAAATCTATTCTCCTTCGATTTTGTAGTGTTTCGAGCCAAGAGCCCGGGGCATGATGTAAAATTTGCCTAGGCTTTGACTGCCCCCCCCCCCCCTGCCCAACCCACCCCAACCCCACCGTCGCCACAATATTACGAAAAATTTCAAAAATCGCTTTGATTTGAAGTGTTTCCGAGCCATTCGGGGACCTCAGCCTCCCCCTACCACCCCTTCAGGGGGAGGTAATTGAAGAACGTTGATTTTGACGTGCTTCCGAGGCCTCGGGCACCAACGGACCCCTCGGGCCCGGGGGGAGGGGGGGGGTGGAGGGGGGTATTAAACTGTCCCCGAAATTTTTGGGACAGTGAAAATTGATTTTGTGGTGCATTTCGAGATATTTATCAAAAAATGTTTATCAATATGAACTAAAGTGTAAAACATATTATATTAAAAAAATCACTTTTGTTGTATGAACTAAAAAGTAAAAAAAAAATCGTTAATTTTAAGTAATTTTATTAACAGCGATAGAATGAACTTAAACTTTCTATAACGTCATATTTTCAATAAGCTTAAATTTAGAATAAAGCAATAAACAAAACGACAATTAATTTACGGATAGCATTAAAGGGTCATTGCATGTTTCTATTTATGTTTTTTCCATGGTTTTACCTATAACATTTTTTTTTGGAAAGTGAAATAACCTGAATCGGGTGTTTTCACGGACATTTTCAGGTACGAAAAATCCTAAACGCAGTATTTTAAGTGGCATAGGGTCGCGCAGACAGCCTTCATCTTTAATATCCAATCGTTAGAGCCACTGAATTTTCGCGCATTCATTTTGTCGCAAGCTAGAATGCAAACCTCGACACTGTCGCACTGTGTTCATGATTGGACCGCAGTTATCTGGACACGCCCCTCTACGACCGTGAGCCAACGATGTCCAGCTAGGAGAGAAGTAAGTGAATCAGGTAGTGCCAAATAACAAGGATAAAAATGTCCTCGCTAAGAAATCAACCAATGGGAAAGTAATCATGGGTCGAAAACTTTGAATTCTATCCTGAGGCCAGAGGAATCCGCGAAATTTCCGGGACTCTACCAATCGTGAAACGACAGGGTCACCGCTACGAGTCCCACAGAGGCTCGTCACGGGCCAGTTCCGTGTCTGGCGCGCAGAGGCCGCGAGGCAGTGTCGCCCGACCACGCGGTCACCTCAGAAGCCGAATCCTGCACTGACCGGTGCAATGGCTCTCGAACGCTGTCCGTAATCAGACACGCTCGGTAGATGCTGTACGGTTTGCAGTCGGCCCTGCCCGGCCAGGCGTGTGCTGACGTGTGTGTGTGTGGTTGTTGCAGGCGGCGCTCGGGGCAGGCGCTGCCATGAGGGCCGCCCGCTGGGTGCTGCTCAGCTGTCTGCTGGTCGCCGCGCACGGTGAGTTGTCCCGCAATTACCCTGCCGTCACACACTACGAGGAAGCATTTTGGTGTTTAAGTACACACAAGTATGGACGTAACTATAACTAGACTAGTTTTCACCCGGGGCAGTAACTTTTCTGCCCCCCCCCCCCCCCCCCGTTTTTTTGTCAAACCAACAAAACCAAAACCTTTCCCGACAACACCTCATATCTCCACCAGTGGTGATAGTGTACACTGTATGTCATACAGAAAACCCGATGATCGGACAAAGAACTCACAGAAAACAAGCCAAAATAAAACTAAAATTTAAAATGCATGGATAATTTCGTTAAAGGAATTGGAACAATAACACAGCACAGACAAACACAGTTTGCTGACAGCGGCGAGGCAGCTGCAACAAAAAACAGTAATTGGAGACAAAACAACCACCCTGGACAATACAGAGACAGACAGAGGAACTCAACGATGATACTAAACGGACCGGGTTTTCTCTATGACTTGAGTGCAAACTAACAAATGGATGTGTCCAGAATAATGATTTGAACCAATCTTCTTCATTGCAATAATCATTCAAAGAACGTGGAAGACAGTGACTTCAAATACGCCACAGCATGCCATATCCTGCCAGTTCCTTAATCCATGGTTTCTACACTCGAAATCCGAATGTTTTATTTGAATATGTGATATATATGTACGGAAAATTTTGCTAACGAGTTTACGATGGTGAATCCATGTCGAGTTTTTACATTTGCATGCAGTTATTATTTTTATGTGCTCAATTCCTTGCTATGTTCACGTACATAATTATTGCTTTTTGTTTTATTTAGCAAAGTTTGTCTTCAGATATTCAGTGATCAGCAAGCAGTGTGTGTCACAGTTTCTTCAGTTGGGATCGGCTGTAGACTAAATCCAAGAAGCGTAATCCCGGGAACTGTTAATTCACTGGTCCAACAAAAATTTTTATCACGGTATTTTTGTTATCTGAAGATATTTTATCTTCGATAATTCTGTTTTAATTTTTGTTAATTTACAATTTGAAGTGGCTGGTCAGTTTAAGAGGTATTTTACCTACTGTTTGAAATTTTCTGAGTTTTCGACCTAGTTTTTGCTTAAGATCGTATGATATCCTCACGTGTTAATATCAATTTTGATGCGTACACTCAATGAAAATTTTAATGACAATTTTCCGTTCTTGAGGATAAGTTTGCAAAATATAATAAAAGCTGACAACACAGCCAGTTAAAAATCTGAAAAAAATTAAACTAAAAACTATACGGTTACATTTGCACAACTACCAACACAGCGTAAGAAAAGAATATAATAAAACAGTTCCAAGAAAAACATACATATCGTATTTAAAATGAATGTATTTCTGTTTTTATTAAGCTTATTTTTATGAAATACTTTTTTCAAGTATGTAATTAAATTAAGTCTCTACTTTCCTTTTAGTGTAAAATGAGTTTTTGTTTAGTTTCATCGATTTAAATCAGTATTGATACATATTGTTATTATTAATTAAAATCATGTTTGAATGATTGACGCAGGTTAATTTTTAGTATTAAAAATATTTTTTGAATTTACTCTTTCAAGCAGATTATATAAAAACTCGTCTACATTCTTGAATAGCATTTAAATATTATTGTTATTAATTTAAGGTACTCAAAATAATTTTTAACGTTCTGACCATTGTTTATTTCATTGAAAATTTAGTACATAAATTCATTTTCTTATGAAAGTTTAATTAAAAAATATAAAAGAGTGTAAATTCTTTATGTCCTACATAAATATTTTATATTTTCATAAGTAAATGAAAACAAAATATACAGAATTATGCCAAAACAAATAATAAAAAATGATTTATGTAATGGTATTTTTGAAGGGTGTCCTGTTTTTAATTTTTTAAATATTATTTATTTCAGAAGTAAAATTCAAGTGTTCTTCAGTTATAGTGCATTTCATTCTTAGACTTCAATGTGAATTTAAATGGGTGTTTATTTTATCTTTCCAATGCACGATTTATGCCATAAGCGCTGTCCTTGTTTCGGTGTGCTGTGTTGACAGATGCACGCCATATAGCATACTTTCATGAAATGCCTTATTGTTAATAGTCACTCACTGTTACAATAAGTTTATCCTGTGAAATAATGATTCGTGTTTACCATTTGATAATTTTTTTTCTGACAGAATCACTACAATTATAATAATACAGTCAGTAGATTTATGGTCATATAAAAATCAAGAAATAGTATAATATAAAAATAATTAAAACTTATTATGACTAACGGTGGAATACAAAATAAGTATTTTACTCTAAACGTGAAACAGTATAGTATTTACCTTTTTTTCATTCAAAACATTAAAGAAATTGTTGTACATATTTTTTATTCAAGTAAATAAAGTATTTTAAGAAAATACTTTATGTATGTATCGTAGCATATTGTAGTTGTAGGTGCTCTTGCTGTGTTTGTTATGTAGGGCATTAGCAAAGTGTTAATATTCTCTTACCAATTCGCACCAAACTTTGCATTAATTTATAAAACCAAATCTTTATTAATTTTTTTTTGGTATGTAGACATAAGTATAGAGCACTTCCCGTTTTGTCCAATATTTTTTTTTCAAGCTATAACAGTAATTTTCAGCTTCCTCGCCACATCGTATAGTCTTCTGATAAAACTGCCCTCTGGGGAATCTAGGGCTGGTATTTATAGTCGCATCTTGAGCAATGTCTTGAGACCGTCTTGACGAAGACGGTCTTGTTTCTCAAGGCAGCGATTTAAATCTCCATGTTTCATAGTCCGCGAACAAGACGAGCTTCATGAAGACTGCATGCTCATGCAAGAGCTTGTTTGCCGTACTTATGGCTTGACGAAGCACTTACTTGAGACAGCCGAAAAGACACGAGCATACACGAACTTGGCCGATTGAACTGTTTTCGTTAAATATTCTGGTCCTATTCACACCAAGCACTGAAACCCCAGAATTTGAAGCTATTTATAGTAACAAGATTTAGTGAGTATATATCACTACATTCTAAGTGCGTTTGTACGTTGATGTGAGGAATTCGTTTATTATTTTAATACTCTTGAATCACACATGGAAAAATTGATGTTTTTCGACCACAAATATGCATACCTTGTAGTGCATCTTAGCTTGTGTCACTTGAGATGAATGAAATTAAGAACTTTATAGACTTTTGTCTTTCCTGTGCAAGTTTAACATTAAGAAATTATGTATCCAACGATTTAATAATACCCTTTTAAAAAATAATAAAATTAAGTTAGCATCTTCAGAACTGTTAATACTGAATTACTACTTGTTTAAAAGCTACCTGTCTTTACAGAATTATCAAAAAATATTTCAGGTAGTGAAAAACTTTTTTTTTTTGAGAAAATGTCACTCTGCTTCAGCTTCAGGATAAGGTACAGTAAATGTTAGTTTAATAGAAATATCAGATTTAACTACACAGTAAAATATTTTTTTTTTAATTTAAGTAAGAAAAATGTATGTTTAGAATTATAACAATAAGTTTGAACGAATCTGATAAGGGTACATAGTAAGGAACTTAAAATTTTGTAAATCCCTTTATAAAGT
This sequence comes from Bacillus rossius redtenbacheri, assembly GCF_032445375.1. Lineage (NCBI taxonomy): Eukaryota > Metazoa > Arthropoda > Insecta > Phasmatodea > Bacillidae > Bacillus > Bacillus rossius. The sequence goes on along the minus strand of NC_086330.1, from coordinate 302,132,550 downwards.
GTTTGTTCATCAATAATATAAGACATTAATTTCCTCATATAATAGGTTAATTTTTCTTGTTCAAGTTACTTGTGATTCTATAATTTAATCGTATTATAAGTAAAATATATAGACTACAGTATGTCTCAAAGCCTACTGCGTATGAAATAACCAAATCATTAAATTGAGCTATGTATTTAAATATATTATAACAATTAGATTTTAAAAAATTAATCTAATAAAATTTCTTCTAAAGCTATATTTGCATTTTTCAGTTACTGTAACTATAAAAAAAATATTGTCAGTACCAGGATTTGAACCACATTCGCATTGTCTTCTCAACCTACAGACCTGAAACCCATCTCCGTAACCATTACACTACGAAACCTCTAACGAGCTTATATGGAAAATTATGGTATATGAAAGGTGTAATGTCACTTTTTCTTATTTTATTTTTAAAGTATTTTGGGGGTCACGAATGTAGAATTAAATTTTCTGATTGTGATATGTACCATCAACCATCATTAAACGCATCGTTTTCCACATCCATTGTACTCGTTCTGTGATCGATACGTAAATAAACGTGACTGTTTAGCACTTGAAAATGTAACCACTGGTCACAAACAAACACTAAACTCATTTAAAATACATATAAAATTGCTTCAGCACTTCATACAGGATTCATTTAAGTTTAAAAATACGAAGTTCACGAGAATCCGCCATTTTATACATTGCGATCAGAACAAGCAATTGCTTGAGACATGCCTGCAGTGGTCTTGGCAAAGACGATCTTATTCGTGTTCTTAAGCACGGTCTCAGCGACTATGAAACATGCTTCTACGATGGTGTTCTCAAGCAACGACTATGAGACAGGAGAATGCCCTCTCATAAATAAGAAATATGTGACTATCATAAGATGGTCTTCATCAAGATTGTCTTGTTTGCGATCACTTGAGATCATCTCAAGCAACCTCTATGGCACACAAATGTTAAATAAGAATGCATATAAGAATTTCTTGACGAAGGAATTGCTCAAGACGTGAATATAAATACCGCCCTAGGACTTCCAAGGATCATATGAACCCTGTCTTGCACAGTGGCGCAGGATCCCCTCCCCTTTTTCTCATTCCCAAAAACCCTATTACTAAAAAAATAATCTGCTTCTGCCCATACCTATAACCATTGCAGATTTTTTAAAGTGTGAAATTATACAAGTTCTATAGTGCTACTGTACTGGTACAATTTTATTTCATTTTATTTTTTAACTTCTCAAGGCGTCATAAATGCGTTGAAATAGCCTTCTCGTGTTTTTTGACGTGATAACGTCTTATAAATCGATGAACGCCGGCAGCACGCACGAAAAATTGTCACTTTCCGCCTGAGCCGAGCGTGCAAGAACCGGCCAACCACCGTGCGAGAAAATCTTCTATAATATCAAACAGGTTAAGGCGGGCTTTTTAACTAATTGTTCGTGATTATATTTAAACCAATTATTTAAATTAAATTTTCAAAAACTGTATATAATATTTGAATATTAAAAAGTATGCAATTTTTCATCAATGTTTTCTTATGACGGTATCACGTAAAATTATCGTCCGTAAACCGACTTTACAGACAACCCCCTTTTTTTCATTTAGAACTTCTAATTAAAGTGGGAGGTATGCCATGCCACAGGGGCGCAAATCTGTAGGATTCGGAAAGGGGGCAAGGGGGAGGGCCGTGGCCCGAGAGTTTTGCACGCTGGGTTAACCGACAAGTCATCTCTGTATACGGTGCTTGTATCTTGTATAGTGCCCATATTTTGGCCTACAACGAATGCGATAAGCAGAAAAACTTTAAAATATACAGAAAGTTTTACATAAGACATAGTATTGACATCGAACCCGTTTCACAGTTACACTTTTGCAAGTTTAGGCAGTCCACCCCCGCCCCGCCCCAGTAAGGGGCTTCTTAATTCCAGGGGGCCCTGGCCCCCCTGTCCGCCCACCCTGATATACGTTCATAACACAACACCTGAAATTCTCCTGCCATCGCCTTCCCAAGGCTCGAAGCCTTGTTCGAAGCTGCTGAGGTCGGGATGGCACTTCTGCTCTCGCGTTCCGTCCCTGAAACGGTTGTTTTTTTTACTACAATGGGCATGTATACTATCACACTTAGAAGCGAAAACCGCGGTTGCCAAATTATGGAGTCGCTCTTGCGCATGTAGAAGGCCGACTGCAGTCCCGGGACTCGGAGAACATTACGTCAGCAGTCGCCCTGACAAGCGTCTAGTTACCTCCGCAGGCTGTGTAATTCTTAGCCCCCGGGTGTTTGTTTCCTTTTATCCCCATACGGATTGGAAAAAAAAGTATGACGTATTTTATATAAACTCAATATTGTTTCGTAAACCTGTTTTTTTATTACGTTTTCTTCTAAGACCACAGTAGCAGATATTACTTTTAGAAGATCGTTGACTTTACCCTATTAAGAATATTTTGTTCCTTTACTGGGTGCCATGTATTTTTCGCCAAAAGATCTCGAGACCAAGATGAGTGTTAAAACCACTGTAGCATCGTCTGTGTTTCGTGATGAGTCTAGTTTCTTTTAGTTGCATGTCTACTGTCGCGTCGGTGCACCAACCACAGCCATTCAGTTTGGAAGCCAACACGTCCTGATTGGCCCGGCCAAACAGAGCTGTCAATGACTTCTCTTGCAGACGGCCTCCAACTGCAAGGAAACAATCTCTAGCGCGGGCATACCTTATTGTAGTCTAATGAACTTTCAGATTTTCTTCGTGTAAAATACTTGTCCCTACATAACCTCATTTTCCGTAGCAGCCTATAATTGTTGTGGCAGCAACATATATTTACTTGATACAACTCAGCTTTGCACCAATCTATGTGTTCACAACGGGGAGCGAGGTGACGCAGTGGTAACACACTATTCTCTCTATTCGGGAGGGACGGGACCTAAGCCCTGCCAGACCATCTGATGTCCGTGTCATCCACAAATTACCCCTCCCCCCCCCCAAACTCTTAATAGGTGCTTTCACGCGTGTTCTCTGTCTTGTCTGATTACCTGTCTAATGACTATCGATTGATGTAAACCTACAGATAATATTATAATCCTTTGTGGAATGATTAACCAAATATCCCTTGATCCGTGAAGGCGTCAGCGGCGCTTCAAGTGTACTTAATGGTCTCATCGACGGAGACATATTTCTAATTACTGATCACATTAGCTGAGACATGTCGTTAGAGACGTGGGCTACTTACGTTACGATCATATTCTTTTCGAGAAAAGTACATGTCCAGATCATTGAGTGCACGAAATATTAATGCTTCTGTGAATGAACGAGGGGCCGAATATGGGTGAAACATGTGATAAGGTACGCTGGTTGGATACTCGTCGATAAGCCGTTTTTTTAGTCGCGAGCAAAGAGGTAAAAATAATAACCGTGTGTTAACAACCTACAGCCGCAAAGAATTAAGCCACTTACTTTTCCACGGGCTTCATACACCTCGAGATTTTTTTCCCCCAAGGAAAATGGGGAGGGATAAAGTCTTGGGGCTTCGCCAAAACCTGCAAATTTACGGCCGTGGAGATAATTTCGCGTTAGTGCACAAGAAAGCACCTCTGCCAGAAAGCCGACATAAAGATTCCAGAGAATTCTCGTGTCTAACGCGCTCTCTTAAGGGGAGAGATAGGAACACAAAGACGCCATATTGGTTTCGACATTTGTACCGTAGCACTTTTTTTGTTGTTTAACATTCAACATTTACCTTTGTTATGGCATATATCACACACTAAGAGATTTTCACAGACTATAACACAGTGTTTATTGACAGTATTATTACATTTATATTAATTCTCACTGACTGACAGACAATGCACAGCTTAAAAAAGTGAGTCTAGAAGCTTGAAATTTAGCAACAGGAGTTTCTTATATAATGTAGGTAAGCACTAAGAAAGGATTTTTGAAAATTCATCCTCTAAGGAGGTGAAAAGGGGTGATAAAGTTTTTATGAAGCGAAATACCACAAACTGAGTTTCTCATCACGAATTCTCCGAAACTATAAGACCTACAGACTTAAAATTTGGCATGTATATTCCTTTTTTCTACTGAGACATCCGCTATGAAAGGTTTTTTTTTATTACGAAATTCACTTTAAAAGAGGGGTTTAGGGGGCGAAATATCAACATTTCCCTTTTTTCTATGCTATTGCCTTGTTGGTGCTTTCTTCGTCTCCATGGAAACAGCTATTGCATTGTTGATGCCTTCTGCGTCTCTTAGTGACGTTTTAGTTAATTCTTAGCTCACTTTCAGATATTAATCAGCTACCAAGGTGGGCTAGAGATCAAAAATTTCCCTTCTTTCAAGCATATGCCCTACAGTCTCAACTTGTGTGAAGCCCGGGCAGCAGCAAACAATTTATAGCAACAAATCACGATTATTTTCAGGTATTCCACTCTTTAGTTTTATACTATGCTTCACGAAGTAAAATTGTAAAAGATAATCGAAATAACATTTATGTCCTAAAAATGGTTAAAACCGATGGCGTCTTTCCGTCCATATATTTCCCCCTTATCGAGTCAAATTAAAAAAAAAAAGGTAGGAAAATTGTTAAGATCAAATGTATGTTGAAACGAAGATAGCTTCTTTCAGTTGTATTTATTGTGCAATAAACCTGCACTGAAAATTTTTATAGTTATTGAAAAGTAGCGTACTCTTACAGTAACTACCAGAGCTGTCAAGCAAGTGTGACGTAAGCATGTACGCAAGAAAAAGTTCATATTAAATAAGTCAATAAACTAATATTTCATGTATAAATTATTTGAAATACAAAATTTATTTTTACTTAATATTTTAGTGAACATAATATATCTATGACTGTCCAGTTGCTACACTTATATGGAGTTGCGGAAATTATTTTATTCAGAATTAAAGAGGTGTGATTTATATATTTAGGAAAATTAAACTTTCAGATAAAAGATCTGAACAAATATTTTTATTCGAAAGGAAAAATGACGTTTATGTATTGTATATTAAAAAGTTCAGCATAACTGATCTTTATCTATACGTTTATTTTCGCAAACATAAAATAATTAGCTCTTTTTTTGTTTATAAAAGTACATATTTATTTTTGTTTTTGTATGTTCCTCGCTCTTGAATGCTTCGACAGCCGCTTGTTTAAAGCTCTAGTGCTTTTGAAAAGTTTTAAATTTATTTATCGATCTCGAACTGGTCTGTCTCGTCTATGGCTATTAAAATTGTATATATGTTTATTTCCTTTAGGTTTTATAAAAGTTTTAAAATTGGGCAGTTTTTTTACTGTCCCATCTTGTGGCCAAGTTGGAGCCCTGTAAACAATGGTACGTTATTTTATACAATTTTTTTTTTTGGCAGCAGTGTGTTCAACATTGTTTTTGTAATTTTACGATTTTGCTCAATTAACAATAATATTTAAGTGTTAAAAGTACAGTTATTATTATTTGGTAAATATGCCATAACAGGTGGTGTATTTTTACCCGTGGTATGAATATTTACATATATACAATGCATGTGTGAATTTGCCACAACTGCCAGTTAATTTAACTACATCATTTACTAAATTTATACAAAAAAGAATCTAAAAAAACATTTAAAATTTACTTTGTAGCCTATTACGTAATACGTGTAGGATAATGCAGAGCGTTTATTAATTTAATCACCGTTAAATGACTCACTGACTTACTCATCATGAATTCTTCTAAATATATGACCTACAGACTTGAAATTTGGCAAGTATATTCCTTTTTCTACATAGACATACGTTGATAAAGTATTTTTATGTTTTACGAAATTCAGCTTCCAAGAGGGATTTTGATTGAATTAGCGGGGTGCTGAATTCGTGACCTATTAGTTGATAGCCTAGCGTTCTAACATCTTTTTTTATTGTTTTTTGTAACTTGTGGTTTTTGGGACCTTTTGTAGTTTGTAAAGTGTTAGTTTCATTGAACACATTCCCAGTCATTCCCTGCCCTGGACTCGAACCCAGACGCTTGCGCCGATAGCCAGGCTGCAGAGGTCGACATCTTCAACCATCTTGCAAACCAAGAACTCATGAAGTAATAGTAATTCTACTTTAGTTACAACATGTTGAACTAGTGCCATATAATCAATGACAAAATGCTAATTAAGTGTTTTTTGTGAAAATGCATATTTAAATTACCAATTATACTTGGTCGTTGTAAATGTAATGTGAAGAATACTGTGCATCTCTAAAATGAAGTAAGTGTGGAGACCTATATGAAAATACTGCGTTCGATAAAACAACATTTTGAATAATTTAAAACTAGTATGAAAATCTAATACAATTTCTTGGACATACGCCATTGCAGTTTTGTACTGTTTGTCATTGAAAAAAATCCAAGAACGCAATTTAAGAAATAAAAATGAAAAAACATAAACCCACTTAGAGCGTGCCTAAAACCGCAATGTTAAACGGATAAACTGAATGATTTAACTAAACAGGTAATTATGGACAATACAGCAACGACAGCACCGACGAACACGTTCAAACTTAATATCAGACAGCACAAGAATTCCATGGAAGAAATTTAGTCATGGAAAAAATAATATCAATTTGTTTGTGCCTGATGACGGGAATAGATGCCAGTTCCCTAAAGTCTCAACTCTTCTGTCATAGGAAACCTACTGTGTTTGTTCGTCGGTGTTGTTGTGTTGTTCATTATACCCGTTTAGGTACATCGTTGGGTTTATCTGTTTGACATACCTGATTTAGACTTGTTCTCTGTTGGTTTATGTTTTCATTTTTGTTCCTTAGCTTGCGTTCTTGAATTTTTTCCATGACAAACAGTGAAAAACTGCAATGGCGTTTGTCCCAAGAAATTGTATTACATCAGAATTCCCCATTGAATGGATCATGTAGTATGAGCAGTTTCACATAAACATATGAATGTGCAGGTTAACACATATCTGACTGAAATGTAATACGTACAAGCCCAGTGCACGATGCACGGCGCTGCAGGAGCGCATGTCGCGCTGACCGCCGGTCCCCGCGTCTCTCGGCCGGAGCGCGCCTCGAGCGGGTAACGCATTTTTCCCACGGTTTTAATTATGCCTGCAATCACCGCTGCGTTTCGAACTCGCGGAAATTAGGGAATATTTGCCGCGCGGAAACACGCGGTCGGAAAGTGGACAGCGGCTGCCGGCTGGTAATTATTTGGAGTGTGTGTCTCTCTCCCCCTCCCCTCCCCCTCGGTACAGCCCTGTTAGCGAGGCACGTTTCGACACGCCCCGGGGCTCGGAAAGAAACGCAACATTGTAAATATGACAAGAGTTAATTAAATTTGTCGGCGGTGTGTGCGTGAGAGCGCGTGTGTGTTCTGCCCTCAGCCACTCGCCGCCGCTAGCTCCCGAGGCCAAGTAGCGCGGCGGCGCGTAAGGGCGAATGTGGCACGTGCAGGCGGGGTCTCGTCGCCTCTTCTGACCCGCAGGGCCGTCGGGAATAACTAAGGTCCCGGGGGCAAATACTTTCGTCGGGCCGTATCCCCATTCTATAGTTTATAGAACCCAAAAGAAAAAAAAAAACAAACTGTTACTGTTACTGTTGCCATAACTTTTAATGTGATCTGCGCACATCGAATGGCTTGTGAGGTTTCCAATGAGTTTTACTAGCAGTATAATTGTAAATTCCATCCTACCATAGAAAAACCAAGTATTAAAAATATCTCCACACTCAACCGGGCTCTGGGATCCCCCCCCCCCCCCCTTTTTTTTTCTCTCGACGGTCTTGTTCCTTTATTTTAAAAAAAGGTAGAAGTGTGGCTCAGAATGTCTTGGGTATTACGGAATAATGGGTTATAGAGACTCTGATGTTCGGGACTAGGATTTTCAAGAGTTCACTCAAAAGTATCTCTGACCATATCAATCACCGTCGTAACAGAGAACTGCCTCCACTGTCTTGTTGGAATGTTGGAGGCAAAATACTGTTTGGGAAGGCGCGGCACTCCCGCGCGCGTAGTGTGTGTGATCTGTCGCCTGCGTGGGAGGAGTTGGAGGGGATGAGTGGAGGGGGGGGGGGAGGTTGCCTGTAAGGTCAGCGCTGATTGGCTCTTGTCGAGCTCGGCGAGTTTCCGACGGGCAAATTAGCAAACAAAGCCTGTTTGTCGTACTGTATAGCTCCTGCGCAGTTGGCGCTCTCTGCCATTCTCTGCTTGTTCTGCCTTTCCTGAGCTGTCTAAAATATGAATCAGCGATTTAATCAGTGGGAAGATGGTTATCTCTATTCGTTTATGTCTATACGGAATATGCGCTATTAATACATTACAGTAAATTCACGGACTTTTCAACCTCATTCAAACGAAGAGTTCTTTCTTTGTAACTTCAGATAACTGGGTCTTCGCAAAAACTACTTTGTATTTCGAATTCTGTTTCTGTGTTTCGTTGTAAACAAGGTAAACTCACTCGTGGAACAAAAAATAACTCTTTTCACCATAGACTCGGTGCGTTTTTTATGTGTTTTTTTTTATTATTCATATATGATTTATCGTTGATTCATGTTGAAACTTACCAAGCTAACCGCAAGTTACGAAGATCCCTGGATAATTTGTAACTAGGAGTGTTGTAAATTGAAGTTGTAAAGTCTTACCAGTGTACGCGTGACTGCCGGAGACAGACGAACACCGCACACGTGTGACGCCCGCGGAGACTCGACCAACTGCCCGAGCGCACCCAGCCCATGCCTGCAGCACGGCCCCGCCACCAGCAAGAGGCAGTCTCTCTGCAGCCCGTGTCACTGACAACTGCAACCTTCCACTGTCTTACAAGGCGTTAGTCATTTATCAATAATTACCACCGCTTCAGCATGCTAGATCAGTTGGTATTTATCATTATTAAATCCGATACGTGACGGATGCAAATAATAAGTGTGTGCAAAACTTACGTTGCTTATATATTCTAAAAAAAAATATTGTTTATGATATCTATATTGATCATATTTGTGGAAAACGTACAATTAAGGTTACGTACGTCCATAGGCTTTTTTTTGTGTTTCGGTAGTTTTCTATTGGCTGAAGATTGCTAGCAGGTGCACCAGCTGCCGTTATGGTGTTAATCCAATGGAAGCTCTGCACGTTGTCGAGTGCCGAGCCAAATACACAGGAGATTAATGCCGGACAGCTCCAAGTTTTTTTTATGTAAAAATCTGCCGTTGTTGTCACGTCAAGTCAGATACATAGCAAACGGTATGCCCAGTATGAACAATGTATGTATCTGTTTAATACACGTGGTACCAACATTATGACAACGAAAACAAATTTCTTTTATTTTTAACGTTTTTCTTTTTTTTTTAATAATTGTACATATTTATGGGGGGAAATTAACCTCCAATGCTTCGAATTCCTTAAAAAATTTTTTATCATGTTTGACTTAAGATAATATAACATATAATGTAGAACTTATGTTTTAAATATTTTGTGGTCACACCTCTTGCCACTGGGTTAGTTTGCACTCTCTCCCCTGTGTTGTTTGTATGTAGCTAGCTGTCCCGAGCCGTGTCAGGCTCGGCGCCGTAGCGCTGACGGGACAGCCACGAGGCTGACAGCCCAGCTCCCGTCGCCTCGCCATGACTCGGCCGTCACGCCTGGGAGGCGTCGCTGCGGCGGCCATGCTCCACTTGCTGGGGGTAATTCTAGGGGGGGGGGGGATATTCAAACCCAGGGACAGAATGATTTGCCGAGTTCTGGCTCAGAGTTCAGTGACCGCCATCTTGAGTTTGACTCAAAAGTACCCCTCCAAATTATAATAAATTCCATCTAATAAAGATCGCAGGCTTTCGCGGCCTTTGTCTGAAGTAGTTTTGGTGTTTGGGTTGCAGTCGCCATTATCGGGATAGTTACCTATTGAGGTAACTGCAATGTCGACAGAAACGACGGTAACTCTACCCTGATGATGGCGACTGCAGTGTCGACCGTAACTTCGGTGATATATCCGCCTCGGACGTGGCTACAACCCAGAAGCCAAGCTGCTTCGGTTTCTATTTTCTAAACAAAAGTATGCCTTAAAGGTTCCTCACAGAGATGGCCTTGGTTTGGTCCCACCGCCGTCCTGACCTGGCGGATCTACCTGCAGGGCGAGCAGAGACACGCGGCGGTAACCCTCGACTTGGGGCGCGCGCCTGCCCGCCGCTAAGTGCGACATGTCGTGACCACTCGCCATCATGGCGGCGGGGCCCGCGATGATTGCAGCGGGTGAAATATTCACCGCCGCCATTAGGACCGCCTCGCGCGCCGGTCATGGACCGCTTGGCCGGGCTTGGCGTCTCGTCTTCAGGACCACGACGTGTTGCCACAGCCTTGTTGCTTCAGCACTAGGTGGATGTGATTGGTGCGCCGCCAGTACACGTGGACCTGAACTCTATACAGCATGTCCCATAACTCAACGTCAAGCCGAGAACAGTTAGGCCAATCAATCACGGCTATGAATACAAAAAAAAAAATTCGAAAAATGTCTTTAGTTTTCGAATTGTAGTCAGTTTTTCAACAAAAGTTTTTAAATCCCCACCCTATACCATACTATTAGATACTACGACTAAATATTTTTGCTAACCATTCATAAATAACTATCTTATTTTAATTAAAAAGAAAAAAAATGCTATTCTTTTAAGGAAAAATAATTATTAGGAAGACATGTGTGGCAAATAAATTTTTAATCGGATAAATTTTACTAGTCATACCGCAAAAAAAATGCTTTACTAACTTAGCAAGTTATTTGAAAATAACGTGCTAAGTCATCAAAGTAATTTTACAGCTAAATAGTCAAAACTACCCGATTAAAAATGATTGCCCCATAAGTCGTGCAAAGAAATTGATCCCCCCCCCCCCCCCCCGAAAAAAAAGTATAGCATGTTTGATTTTATTTTGAAGTGTTGGCAATACTAGGGTTAGGATTTATGATTGCGCAGCAAAAACCTTTTAATCACAGTTCGATGCAAGGTGGAAATTTACAATCTTTTGAGAAAAAAAAATGCCAATAACTCGAAAAAAAGAAACTTTTTTTATTCATGGTTTTTTTAAATTCAAAACCGTGATTAATATGGGTATCAGCTTCTCTCGGCATGACGCAGTTATGGGACGTCCTGTGGACACATTTATAGCGCTCACCAGACTGCAGTAAGGTGTACTAGCGCCAGCGGTCCTTTCCTTGTAAATGACGGCCGTCTACAAGACAAGCCACTGCCTTGCTTGGCCTTGCCATTCTGGACGCCCTGAGGGGCTGTGATTTATGTGCTTACGGTGTAGTTAGAGATGGTGATTTGTCTCTGATGTTTTTAATGTAATATGCAAGCTAAGCCCCTTCTGGGCAAGCAAGTTTTTTCCTTTGTGAGCTGGTAAGAGTTGGTGCTTGCAGTGAGTGTTTGGGACCATATGGGACCTGCCTCAGTTTCGAGGGCTTATGTTATTGGCAGTGGGGGCCCTAGACTTGGAAAGGCTCTGGAACATTTTCTTTTGCATTTAGATATATGCTTGCATATTTGATATTATGATATGCCTAGCATAACTATATACATTTTATGCTTATGCATATTTGTAACAGAAATATGATGGGCATATTATTATGCAAGTTATACCACATATAGATATTAATCGTTTAAATGTAACATTACTGAGCTAAATTTTCAAGACTTCTGTTGCTTTTCTTTGAGTGCTCCTGATTATTCATTTCAATATTTTTTTTGGATTTCTCCGTGTGTTTATTTGTAAAAAAAATATCCCTGTTGGTTTTCTTCTTGTGCTCCTGGTTATTTATTCCTAGTGAGACTTTTGCTGATGTTCTCAGAGTGCTTATGGATATTTCTGAGAACTCAATCTCTGTATGGAAAATTATTTTTTAATTAATAAGACATGCATTTGTATTCAGACTTACATCTAATTAGTAAATTTATGTTACTAAATCATCACTTACAATAATTTTATCAGGTGGAGTTCAATAAAAAAAATCATTACTCAGTCAAATAATATTCCTTGACACAGTGTCATACAATACGAACTTCCTTCTCCTCATTGTCTAGTGAAGCCCTCCTTCTCTTGCGATTGTGAGTGATAATCTGCATATCACATAAAAAATAAATAATTTGTACCTCCATACAACACGTGGCGACATCTGTTGAAAAGCAATACTACTTGACCATGATTCTTTCAAATTTGTAAATTAACTCTTGCTGATGAAATAATAAAAATTATAATTATGTAAATGTTCCAATGTAAAAAAATTTCAGTTTGCATCTGGCATTAGTCGCTGACGCTATCATGGATGCTGGTTCGTTGCCTGCAGCTGTAAAAAAGACACCGCTGTAGATACTGCAGCAAGGAGTTTGTCCTGAGACAGAATTCTAGAAAACACGAGAAGAATGACTCTGTTAAAAACCCACTATGAAAAATGATAAGTTATGTTCGGGGTGGCGAGTCGTTTACGCTAAAAGAGTTTAAAAATACACGGTAGAACTTGTGAAGTCGAGTCCACTTAAAAGATACAGGGCAACGATGGCGCTACTATTCAAAAGAAGAATGTACTGCATGACGACGGTAATTTTCCTTATCTTGAACGTGATTATGTTTATAGCTCTCCTGATCTCTACAAAGAACTTCAATTGAAATTGAAGGATGCTAACAGTTTAAGGAAGACTGAAATCAATGGAAGTATCATCACTGTGAAAAGTGAGAATACATTCAAGCTCATATCAAGTATATCCTCCATACTTTGGAATAATGATGGACACTTAAAAAGGAAGATTTTAGATGATGAAAGAGCTTCGACGTCATCGATTTCGAATTCTTACAGTAATCCAAGTGAAGACGTTGACTTCTACGATGATGACGACAGGGACTCTGAAGCTGATGACAAGACCAAAGACTGTGATAAAGCACCTAAAGATGTCTAGATCGGAGACTGCTATGAAGCTTTGAGACCAAAACGATGGAAACGATGTGATAAAATAAATTATTCTTATCAATCTTACGATGATAACTGGGACAATAGTGATCTTAAAAATATTAATAACAAACATTTCAGGAAGATGACAGCAACAAGAGCTCGATTACACATCATGGGAAGATCCTAACATATTGGCCGATCGTCAGACTACTGATGGCTTCGCTTTAGGGCTGGAAACTACTCGCACCTCAACGAAGTAGCCTTCATACTCAAATAACTGAGGGAAGCTGGCTACATACAATAATGATTTGTTTTACCTGTATTTGTATAACGTTAAAAAAATAAATTATATTTTGGATTTCACAAATAATTGTCTTATTTCTCAAAATCTGATTATAACTAGGACTGAGTTCTCGTAATACAGCTTCCTTTTTGACGAATGTGCTTCCAAATGTGCTTCCATTTTTTGTTTGTGCTTCCTTTTCTTAAATGTGCTTTAAAATATACTTCCTTTTCGTTGATTGTGCTTCAAAATGTACTTCCATTTTTTGTTTGTGCTTCCAAATGTGCTTCCATTTTTAGTTTGTGTTTCCGATTGTGCTTCCTTTTCTTAAATGCGTTGAAATTAGACTTTCACTTGTGTCTGTCCATGTGTTCAATGGAATCTTAGAACGAATCAATGGGTTTATGATAGCTAAAAATATGATTAAATACCCTATTGTTAATGTCAATACATATTTAAATAATTTTAATGCTAATATCGGATCCAACCTCAGAGTTGAGAGTTTTAGAGTTGCAAATTACGAGTTGCGAAAGTATGCGAAAGTAGGCAAAAGTATGAAAAAGTTTATAAAGTTTACAAAAGTATATGCAAGTAAATGTAATCATACGCTGTTGCTGCCATCAGTAACCGGCATCGAGCAATATTCGTGTATCGCGCCATCGAGCAATCACTCACCGGCTATCTCTCTCTCCCTTTTCCCCCTCCACGGCAGCGTTAGAAAGAAACGCAAACGTTAAACGCGAGCACCTCGCATAAGAAGTACAACTTCAAAAGTAACTAATCACGAAACACAGTCTACGTTTAAGTGTTTTATCACACAGCTTGTTTTTATTTTTTTTTCAAGAAAAATTGCTATGTTACATATTGTAAGCACGTCCTAGAATTGCCGTGTGCGCGATAAGGAGCTTTGCGAATGGCGTGCTGGCGCCAGGAGCTCTGCACACCGTCTGGTCGCCTCCACAGCCGCCATCTTGATCCGTTAAAGACCTTCCTCGACTTGGCAGTGGCGCTGCTTCGTAATCGCCTCAGCCTCGGGTCGGGCTTAGTTGTCCCCCTCCATGCTTGTAGAGCACCCCTCTCCCCACCCCCTACTACCTCAACTCCTCTGTCCTGATGCATTTCTCAAAAAACTGTAGGGGGTGGTTTCCTTAATTATGTCATCAATTATACAACTGGTTATTTTGTGGTTTTAACATCTTTAAAGGCCACTTTTTTTCTTTCAATTTTTGTATGAATGGAAAACCCGATCGTGTGGCATATAGTAATAGATTAACTTTAAAAACTTTACTGTAGACCACATTGCGTGTTCTCTGATCGTAGCAGGGTTGAAATAAAGTTTAACCTTGAATAATTTTGAAAGCACTGTAAAACTCTTAAAAACAGTTAAATTATAAAATAAAAACACTGACAAAATCATAACACCAAGCCAACTAATTCAGGAAACTGAACTCTTATGTCTTGGCTTCTCCTGTCAAGTTAAGTTCTTTTGCTTATTGCATACTTTATAAAGATATAGCTACTTCGAAATGAGCTTACAGAAGTTTATTTTATTCGCACAACCTAGCTTTGGAAACTCATTAATGGACTTCTAGCGACTGATTATATAACAATTAGTTGAAAAATTAACTTTTACTACACTCTAATGTGTGTCACGTTTTACAAATAGCTCACATCAAGTAGTGTGTATCTGGCAACAAACTTTGCTACAGAAAACAAAATGCAATGCTGATGTAGCGTAATATCTTAATACATTATATTGGTATAAAAAGTTAAGTATAGTTATATTTTTATTTTTATCAAACATTTATTTAGACAAAACATGTTATATTAAAGTTAAGATTACAATATTAGGCTGATTTACAACTTATTTTTCTAAACGAATCTTGCACCAGTCGGTAATAGTAGTCTATGTTTTTTTAATCAAATTTTTAATTTCAAATTCACTAAATCATGTTTGGTATTTCATCTATAGAAATTTTGTTTACTTGCTTGTAAATTGGTTTATTATTTCGCATCATACTGTTGTTTTTGAAAGGTTTGTTAATTGACTAAATATTCTTGGGAATGTGTTTAGTTCGGTTGCTTAGTAATATACATTTTTTAATTATTTTTATAGACCTCGTAAAAATTTATGTGGTTAGTGATAGAAAGTCGGCATGCCATAACTTCGCCACATAGAATAAGTACTTAAAATAAATAAAATGAAACCCATTGGCAGGTTAAGGCGAGCTGTAAGGGAAGAGTCTAAAAGTATATTTACGACCAAAACAACATTAAAAATTTTACATTCAAAACTGTGTACAAAACGACTGCATACTATTATTGTTCATGCTGGGATTTAAAATTGGCTTCAGAGCTTCTCAAAATCCATTAAATAATCACTTATTAAAAATAATTTAAAACATTGACTAAATATTACCCATGGTTATTTATGAATTAATTAAAAATCATAAGCAAAGTTACGATTTGATGTTGTTATAATGCTAGTCGCCGAAGATACTACCCCTTAACCTCGGTGGAAGTATTTGAACGCTGTTATACATCTGTTTCGCCGCCTTCAAACTTCGCCCCTTCCCCTTGACTCTTCGCTCTTACTTTCACTTCGCTACCTCCTTATGGTAATAGCAACAATTCCATCGCATCGCGGTGTCGGAACTCTTTCTAAGTCGACTTACTTCTTGCTTCTGCGTCCTTCTTTTTCTTTCCGCTCCTCCGTACTGTTTCGCGTCTCGGTTTGTCTGGTTTTTGCTGAGGGGGGGGGGGGGGTATCACTTGTCTTTCACGTTAAGTTTCGAGGCATTAGCGTCCCGAGACGCGCGTCTGTGGAGCCTTGCCGCGGGTGGAGCTGTCTTTGTCCGGGCTCGCGCTGTTCCCAGCTCGCCGACAGACCTGAGTGCAGAGTCTTTGTTCAAGTTATTCACGATAATTGAATGATCGAGCGGGCTTAAAGTCACGCCGACATCGAGGCGTTCCATAGCACGTTAACCGGAACCTGGTGTAATGTACAAAAAATATTCCCGCACAATTAAAGACATTTAAAAATGGTTTTAAACCAGCCCTTCAGTATATTCAGTGTGAAAAAAATGTTTTAACAAGCGCTAACCTGTGGGCTTGTATGTACACAGGTGGAAAAAAAATCGTGCATTTTACGATGAAATTTTTTGGAAGCCAGATGCTTGAATATGCACGTAATTGACATGCTACAAGAAACATGTTGCACAAAATGGTTGCTGTAACTTTTTGTTTATTATGAAATATTGTCAGTTCAAATAAGGCGTCAGTTTTATACAGAATGTTTCAAAATTTTCGGTATATAACCCTAGGGTATGATTGATAGAACACAACTATTAAATGTATTTTGGAACTGAACCGGTGAAGCGCTAGAGAACGCTTTCAAGCCTGTACCTGTGCTGTGTGTGTCCGGCGAGATGGATGCACTCGGGTCTAGAGAAGGCCGACACATCACAGGCGCGGCTGGCGGACTGCAGGGCGAGGGAAGCACAGAGTGAACAGAGAACGTTTACCAACAATACGCGTGTACAGCCTGCGTCACTGGTGGCGGCCGTTGTGGTGTGGGATTTGTTGATTACAAGCTGTTAAATAAGACATTTTCTTTAAATTCATCAGCGTCCTGTCATTCCTTCTGTTCCTGTCTTGTTTTTTATCGTGTCGTAGCACAAGTACCGCTCGCTTCTTCTACAGTTTCAGTGTTTAAATATTTCTTCATGGACATCTTTGATTTGGCAATAACCAATATAGCCTATATGCAACATTGCAAGCTAAGCCGAGTCCTAACAACGCAGCACACTTTGCCCATCCTCTTCCTCCCACTTCCCCCCAATCCAACCTATATGGAGCTATATGGGCGGTTAGCCCTGTTTGCAGTGGAACACGGAACTGGGCGATCGGAGTACAGCGCATCCATCATGCAATGGAACACTACAATAATGTCCGTGCATTTAGAGCGATAATGATATTTATTCTGCAGTCATTCATTTCGATTAACATTCTGTCTGCACTGTATTTCTCTGTATAATTTAAAAAAAAAATCACTACCAATATCGATTTATTTTAAAACTGAGTTAGAGATGTGTAATTGCACACTTTCGGTTGTAGATTTACATTTATTTTTAACTTAAGTTTCCGATGAAATGTCTTGGTGAGATCACAAAGTAGAGAAATGCGGAGCGTGCGTGCGCGATGCGTGCGGGTTGTCGCGGGTCGCCCTCGTCTGGCGCGCGTCTCGCCGCTCGGCGCCCTCTATTGATCTGCCGGGTCAATGTCACCCCCACCCGGCTCTGCCCCCTCCACTCGCGCTCAGGTACACGCCCGCTGCCGACACCGGTCACGTCGCAGTTTTGTCTTCTCTTTTATAAGTAGTGCGACATATATAGGGCCAGGCATTTTTCGCGAATAAATCTTAACGCCTATTAGACTGCAACAAGGTATACCCGCACCAGCGGTTACTTCCTTGTGATTGGCGGCCGTCTGCCAGAGAAGTCGTTGCCTTATTTGACCGAGCCACTCAGGACGCGTTTGATTCCCCACTGAAATACTGTGATTGGTGTTGTGACAATCGACATGCGCCTGAAAGAAATTCACCCAATCACGAAACACAGACGATGGTATGGTGTTTTAACTTATAACTAGAGACCTGCAAAATTCGCGGATTCTGTCGGTGATAGGCTAGAATTCAAACACATATACCTATTAGATAATTTTGCTATTGGCTTACTGTTCATCTGGACGAATCTCAACCAGTTATAAACCCTCAACCAAAGAAGGATCGAATCACAGACAAACCAGCTGAGACGACTTACAAGTCGGCAGCCAATGAACTTGCGTTATTTGCCCGAGTGTACAGGGGTATGTGCAGTCTATCCTGAAGGCCATCGAAACCGCGAATTTTGCAGGTCTATACTTATAACTAGGGCCATGCGTATTTCGGAAAAAGATTCCGAGATTAGTTATAAGTTAAAACACTGTAGCATCGTCTGTGTTTCGTGATTGGGCGAATTTCTTTCAGGCACATGTCGATTGTTACAACACCAATCGCAGTAGTTCAGTGCGGAAGCAAACGCGTCCTGAGTGGCTCGGTCAAATAAGGAAATGACTTCTCCCGCAGACGGCCGCCAATCACAAGGGAGAAACCACTGGTGCGGGTATACCTTATTGCAGTCTAATAGGCGTTAAGATTTATTCGCTTAAAATGCCTGGCCCTACTTATAATTAATCTCGGAATCTTTTCGCGAAATATGCATGGCCCTAGACATATACTATAATTAGAGACCCGTGAATTTCGCGTATTCAATGACCTCCAGGATAGACTTCAATATCCTCTACACACTCGGGCAAATGCCAACTGTTCATTGGCTGTTGACTTGTGAGTCGTCTCGACTGGGTGGCCTGTGATTTGACATTTATATGAGTGAGGGTCTCTAATTGGACCTCAGTCCTCCAGATTAACAGAGAACCAATGACAGAAGCAGCACTAAGGTATAATTATTTGAATTTTAGCATAACACGAAATTAATCCGCGAAATTCACGGGTCTCTAACTATAATTATGGCGCACTTTTATGACCGTGGCCAGTTAATCAGTGCTGACTGGTATTAAGTAAGATTATTTTGAGAACCCATACACCATAATTATGATAAATTTGACGACAATTTCTCGCGAAAACCGAAGGTGTGTTATGTACAACCCTATGCTAGGTTCAGAGGGACATGTGAACTGCTCTTCTCTTCCTCCGTTTTTCGAATCACGATCCTGACACGTCCCTAGCTAAAACATAACATTTCCTCACCGTGTTTCGCGATGTGTGATTGACCGCAAAGGAAATAAAGCTGCATTTTCACTTCACCCTTACGATAATTTTTTTCTTTCTCCTTGCGACAAGAGCTTATCGTGTCCTAAGTGTGACAGCACTGGTTGCATTAATTTGCCCCATTTAACATTTTTTTATCGCTGTTACCTCGCCGGTGACGTGTTCAGAATCAGAACCTGCCATCGGAGCGCTGCACGAAGGGTGACAGCATGGTCCGGAAAACAGGGAAAGCGCGCGAAAATCCACCATAAGGAGGGTAGTAGCCGAAATTATTTTTCTTCAATATTTCTGTGAACTTCCTCATGATGTTAATTAATTTTTAATATAACTGTCGTTAATTGTTCGTATATTTAAAACAAAGTGTTTATTTAATGTTTTTTCAAGACCTTATAGGACAATTTTAACTTCAATCCTAGCAAGTATCGAGAACATGAAGTTTTACATTAACTGTTTGTATTTAGCTATTGTTGTAAAACTCTATCCTATATTTAGGACATCAGCTATAAATTAATAAATATATATATATTTTTAAATCATAGATACCTGTTTTTCGGGGGTTTAAGGAAACCAAATGTATATTGAGTTATGGAGGATATTCTTAAAGTAAAGAATTTTACGCCAAAGGCAGCATCTGAAAAGATAGTTAAAAACCGAATAAAAAACTATTCAATGCCCTAAATCCTTTCTAGGGTATAGCCTAAATATATATTACCTTTTAAGTTACTAAAAACCATGTAATAACCACGTGTAAAATTCTTAAAACCTTCTATAAACGAATAAGTATAGTTATATAAAATTCAATGTTGGTATGTATGTAACAACGCAAGCGATGGATAAAGTGTTGAGTTGCGTTGGAAGTCTATGATTTTATTTTTATTGTAGGCATAAAACTTTCACACTTATTAAACTACCGTAGAGTGAAAGAAGATAACACTTTTAAATGAAATTATCGAGAATTGTACACGTTACGATAAACTTGAACTATCAAAAAAAGCCTAAAAAATAACTTTTTTCTACTATTTTACAATTTCAAGTGTCAGGCTCGGTGACGTTTTGCGACTTTCGCGCTTTTATAAACGTGTGTTGTTTTCTTGCGCCAGCTGCGGTTTGCATCCTTGCGCTGTTGCATTTGTGCCTGGCGACATTCCTGCTTGCTGGAGCCTTGCGCGGGGAAGCCACAGTTTCTGTCTGCACTCTACCTACACTGTTAAAAAATGATAACAGTTTATACCTGCGTGAGATTCTGTATTTTTTCTATTGTTCTCAAGTAAAAATACTACCAAAAGTGTATAAGTACAATTCCTGTGGTTTGGAAAATATGTAATCTATAGGTGTTGGTGCATTTTAATCAAAGTTGTATGAATACATATGCATTCATGTGTAATTTAATGTTGCTCTGTCGTTGAGTAAATTTACATTAACAAAGAACATTTTGTATAATTTTATAATTTTGCTTATAGCTGTTAATGAATAATGTTTACTTTACGGTGATTTTTAATTTAATCGTAGTTTAAGTTAACAACATATACAGTCTTTATGGTTATTATTATTATTATATTTATTATTAACCTCTCATTACTCAATCAGTAATGGGAATACCATTTTCGTAACCTAATGTAAAATAAATATAGTGTTGTCAGTTTAAATTGCAAAAATATTTTATTTTATAGTTACTTGGTGTTAGTAAATATATTTTGACAAATATTTTGCACTTTTACAGTTATTTATGTGTGTACCTACAAGTACAGTATATTTTCAAAAACACAGGACACTGATTAATTTAAAACTTGTTGTATGTGAAATTTTATCTATACCTATATCCAATTGGGTAATTAAACACGTAGTAAATGTAATAACATATGTAAATTCGTGTATTTTTACCGAAACTTGTAGCACAATTTGGTTTTCTAGAAACGTTATATACAATGACACCAAAAGTCTAGTTTTTTTTTTTTTCAGTATTACATGACAAAAGTATAAAATTATTAAACCTTTGTATACTTTATCGCAGGAAATATAGTGTTGTCAGTTTAAATTGCAAAAATATTTTATTTTATAGTTACTTGGTGTTAGTAAATATATTTTGACAAATATTTTGCACTTTTACAGTTATTTATGTGTGTACCTACAAGTACAGTATATTTTCAAAAACACAGGACACTGATTAATTTAACACTTGTTGTATGTGAAATTTTATCTATACCTATATCCAATTGGGTAATTAAACACGTAGTAAATGTAATAACATATGTAAATTCGTGTATTTTTACCGAAACTTGTAGCACAATTTGGTTTTCTAGAAACGTTATATACAATGACACCAAAAGTCTAGTTTTTTTTTTTTCAGAATTACATGACAAAAGTATAAAATTATTAAACCTTTGTATACGTTATCGCAGGAATACTTTTCGGGGTCTGTTTTAAGTCTTGTTCCCAGGGTTTCTTGGCTCGGCGCTATGAGGACCTGAGAGGACCTCTTCTCGTCGCACGCCACTGGCCAAGGCTTCATTGGTTTCCTGGTTCTTGTTTGCTTTTAATGCTAATGAATAAATTTCACGAATCCGTGCGTGGCGAAGAAGTTTACTTACGACACGATCCTTGCAGTAGGGAAGATTGATTAAAACATTTTTATGGACATAACCCAGTGCTGGTTTTCACTGTCATAGAGAAACCACAATAATGTACAAAAAAAGATAAATGCACAAACTCTCGGGGAAAAAAAAAAAACAAGCCAATATAAGCTAATGTTAAACTTTTAAATGAAGAGACAGCACAGATAATTCCGTGAAAGGAATTAGAAAAAATAATATCACGGTACAGACGGACACTGTAGGCATCCTGAGACAAAACAGTTGCGACGTGCACTGCCACCGTCGTTGTGTTATCCGGAATATCTGTTTTGTATCATCGTTGGGTTCGTCTGTTTGTTCCTGTGTTGTCTATTCATTAACATTTGTCATCGGCTGATTTTGGCTGGTTTTTATTTCCCCGAGAGTTTGTGTATTCATCTTTCATTTTCATTCTAATGGTTTCTCTATGACATGCATTGAAAACCAGCAATTGCGTATGTTCACAATGTTTTAAATTATACTTACGATGCTTTGAATTCGGTTTTAAAACTCATACACCTGGTTGTTAGATTTATGGTGGGATGTTGTAGTCTCCAAAATACAGGATGTCCCTCGTTCAGTTCTAAAACTCCATCACTTCATTATTCCACTCCGTAATGAACTACTCCACACTGTGAAACTGCTCGAACACTGCACAAAGGTGCCACACAATCCACGATAGGCTGTGGGAACACTCACCGTGGGGCAGGGTCTTCTCCGTGCAAAAATATCCCATACCAACTTTAGCAAGAAAAATTTACTAGAGCTAAAGAAAAAGTACTCTATTGTTATTTCGTATTTTTTTTTTTACTATATTTAAACAATTTTGAAATATTAATACGATCTTATAAATAAACAAAATATGTAAAGCAACTGAACTAACAACTGATATTCAAAGAAAATAGTTGTAAACGTCATGATTTTTTGGTGTCCGCTTGAAATCTTGAAGACGACAGGAAAATGTCACAAATGATTTCTTACGCTTGACACTTTTATTAATTTACTATGTAATAATTAGTATTAAATATATTTTTCTAGGAATTAAAATAAATATACAATTATCTGTAGATTATTAAATTATATTTACATTTTCACAAGTTTCTAACTCCCGAAGAAATAACAGAAAGTAATGTTTTTTTTAAAGAACAGTTTGCTTAAATAAATGGGTTCTGAAACAGTAAAAACTGTTGGATTTCATTAAGTTTTTGTTAAAAGTAGTTCATTAAACCACAACAGTTTGTAGTTTGTTTCTTAATTTTTTGTTTAATGCCAGTGTTGAAAATGTAATTTCAGTTGCTGCTGATGGAATAGGGAGTCACAAAAGAGCTTTGACTAACGTTAAGCGCTGCAACTTTTGCTCTCCTAAAGCGTTTTTAAATTTAAAAAAAAAAATATTAGATCTGTGGGTGAGTGTACCGAAACACTACATACCCGTAGAAGTACTAGATGTGTGGATAAATGTACCGAAACACTACAAATCTATAATAGTACTAGTTCTGTGAGTGATCGCACGGAAACACTGAAAGATCTAGTGCGAGGGCGCCGGACCCTGGCTCGGGCGGCGCGAGAGGTCACGCCTGGCCTCGCAGTGACGGCAGGTGCTGCAGTAGGCTGGGCCGGCGACAGCTCTTCAGCGAGCTGCCAGTCAGCGCGCCGCAGGAGGACAGTCACTCGTAGCCATGATGGACCCCGTCGACGCGTCGCTGTCTGCTCCTGCTCCATTCAAGACACCTGCCTCGAGAATGATCACGAAGCGCTTCTAACCACTGGGCACCTGCAAAACACGCTTTAAATTATGGCCTCATCATTGTCGCAAACATTGTGGATAATTTTTGGTGCGTACTTCATGCGGTACATCGTACGATAATTTTCTCGTACATTGCGAAGCTATGGTGTTCTTCGCGATAATTTACTGCAACTATTGTCCTTAGTAAATACATCATTGCTAGATATGCTAAATACCACATTAAACTGAAGCGTGTAGTGACGATATTCTCGTCGGGGGAAGCTACACCCTGCGACGGAGATATAATTAAACAATTAATTTAAATACCTTCTGGTAGAGATACCTGTATCAGAGTAAATGTGTTGTTGATGTTTAAAATATATATATGAATTCAGATAAAGATATTTATTATGTAAGTGAAGGAAAAAGGTAACATGGGAGATCAATGCCACAAATAATACAATACATGAATTGATGAATGGATCTGAAACAACAGTGAGTACTGATTACAGAACGTACGCAAAGTACATACGGAACGTAACTCAGGTCATTCGATAAATACGACGCCATAGAACATGTTATAACTGCCCTAATTTCGGCCATGTATACGATCATTACATGGACGGATATTAAATAGGCAAAGAATAAAAATTTCCAGTCTACAGTAAGCGATTAACTTTATTATTTTAACATTTGGTTACAATTAATATAGCAACGTGAATAAATAATGATATGAAACGCATATACGATCGAGACGATCCCAAGTTATTTATGTGCCCTATATGGTGGGCGGTGAAGTCGTGAATCAATATAGTAATGCTGAATTTATGCATTAAATGGTGTGGACAGGGAATAATAAATAAATTTAATACAAACACTACAGCCCTTAAAGGCGGGTCCATAGAACTGACACATGCCTCACAGGGCTACGACCATGGGTGTGGAAAACGACGCTGGGGAAACTAGCAATTTTACAAGCGGGGTTACACATTAAAATGAAACAAAATTTTGATCGTGTCAGCCAAACAGTATCCTCCATAACATTTACCAACATTTTCTTCATAATCTTAACTAACCTAACTTTTTATTTATACATAAACTTTCTAATCTTACATTTTTTAAAGGCTGTACGTTAGTTTCTAACCTACATGTTTTTCTAACTAACCTTTTCTTTATAATCTGTTTTAACCTTCGTTTACTAAAGTTTTTTCTAACCTTTTCCTTAACTATTTCTAACTATCCTATCCTAACCAGTTCTCTTCGTCATAATTAAAAACTAGAAGGAGTACCTATATATTAAAGAATCGATTTTTTTTAGTGATTTTCAGTCATCTGTCAAAACAATATTTAAAAACAAAACAGTAACGGGCATGGTTGCCTAAACAGAACCATTTCTAAAACTGGTATGGTCACAGCATTTTATTTAGTTAAGTTAACAGAAAACTGCTGGTGAGTTTCGAGCTAGACGTTATTTGTACGATTCTCACTTGAACCCACGAACCACTCTTAAGCACTCTAAACACTTGGCGGTTTCTTTGCTTCTGTGCGAAACTACTCAGGCACGCTGGCCTCTTAACGGGGCAGTTTTCTGAATGTTGACTATCAAATAGTTTCGTGTTTTTCTCGTTGTTTGAATTAAATCCATAAATTAACAATCGTTATTTTTTCGTAAATGGTTGTATGAATTAAATAAGTTTTATTTTATGGATTTTATAAATGTAAAGGTACATGCATTTTATAGCTAGCGTGTAGGTACTATGACCATGTAATGGTATCGTATAAATTTTTGAGTTAAACATTACATCTAGATTTTGGTGTAAAACTATTTATTTTTAGGATATTCATAAACGAATAAAATTTTTATTTCCTCAAAATTGCAGAGACCTGGTTTTGGGAAAAACAAATTTCATTAATTTTTTAATATCCTAAAAAATAAAGATATCTACGACAAAAGATCGGGTAAAATCGGTTCGTTCAGAACTGTATACCGCAAAATTGAATGCTGTCAATTCATGCAAAAACTTAAATGTTATTTGACCTTTAAGGTTTTGAAAACCATTAGATACATATCAAATTGATAAAACAATTTAAAAACTTTCGTTATTACGATTATTTAAGGGCTATTTCTAAAACTGTAGCTTGATACCTTCCTTGCATTTGTTGTTCTGCCACAAATATTTTTAACAGATATTCACTTAGTGTAGTATCGTGGGTGTAAAAAGTCGCTCAAATCTTTGTTAATTACCGTCACTTGCGTGACTTTTGACACACGTGATTTTCCACTAAGTGAATATCTGTTTTAAATATTCGTGGCAGAAAAACAAATGAAAATTTGGTTTCAAGCCAGAATTTTATAAACAGCACTTTAATAAACGCAATGACGGAATAAAAAAAACCTCTGAATGAACCGGGCGCGAAAAGCCAGGGCTGTTTGCGGGGGCGGGGAGTGTTCGCGGGTGGCGGTGTGTGTGGGAGGGGGGGGGGGGGGAGGCGAAGACACGCTCGACGAATCATCAGGTATTTAAAGGAGGGTTAAAACCCTGGTGTGGTTGTGGGGTAGGGGTGGGGTAATAGATGGGAGTGGTGAAAGTCCTTGGGAAAGGCTAATAACTGAAAGGAGAAAAAAAAGGAAGACGGTAAAGGGCTGTAGCTTATTCCGCTGGCTACCGCGGCCTGTAAGGGATGAAGGCAATGGAGGCAGGAGGGATGAGCGCAGCCGCGAGAGGGCGCTGAAGAACACTCCCTGAGCAGGCGGGCGCCACATCAAACAACCCGTCCCCTCCCCCGTCAGTCCCTCCCTCGTGACTCCGGAGCCGCGGGCTGCGAGCCCCGCCCCCTCTACACGGCGAGCGGTCGGCAGGTCGTCATCTCCAGCTCGAGGTGCCTCTGCAATCATCCACGCTTTACCAGTCGAGCGTTCTCACTGAGTTAACATCAGATTTTTGTCGAAAATGTTTCGTGACTAATGTGTTCTAACTTCTGTAAGCAGGAGCGCAAATCCGCAGCTCTACGTGGCCTATATGCACGCAATAAGCAGAAAACTTTAAAATACACAATAAATAAGACATACTCGTAGTTTTGACATCAAACCCGTTAGGGGCTTCTTAATTCCAGGGGAGACCCCAAGCTCCGTCCCCCTGCAACATCACCCGTGACTGTAAGCAACGTCTGTGTTTCGTGAGTGGGTTTACCTCAGGCACACGCCCGCTGTTGGCTCGCCAATCACGGCAGTGTTGTGTCCTGAAGTGGCCCGGCCAAATAAGGCAACGACTTCTCTTGCTATGTACTGCAATGTAAGCATGAGGCGGACTATAGTTGTGGGGCCGCAACTTGCAGACTTCTCTTGCTGGCGCGAGCCTACACCTTACTGCAGTTCAATGAGCGGTCAAGTATTCACGCGAAACTGCCCTTGACAATAAGCTATAATGCGACAACGAATAAACGAGCGTTCTCAGATTTTCCTCTGCGCATCCACAGACTTCCCCTACCAAGATGAGAAAGGAGGGGTGGCAAACCAACCCGTCACGCCTGAGCCCGTCTTACACGAACACCAACAGGCGACGGGCCTGTCTGCTCGGAGCGGCGCGTGGCTGATGGCAATGCACATGTGGCACGAAACAGTCTCAACGGACTTATACTTAACTCAGATTCTGTAGTGTGCTCTGTTAAATAGCTTACTATAACATGTATGTAAGAAGGTCGTTTAAAATCACAAATTTTTACACTCTCTTTATTTATAATTAAAATTCAATTTTTTTTTACATTATATTACAAAAATATAAAACATGTTTCAAAATTCTTATTGCATATGCTAGAGGGTGATAGAAAGCAACTATATAAGTAAACGTCACCATGCAATATATGCTCGGAGCTCAACTGGTTAAGCGCTAGAGGACGTGTTGTGTAATGTAATAATAAGAAACAAGACAGGAACAGAAGGAATGACAGGACACTGATGAATTTAAGGAAAATGTCTTTTTTTAACAACTTTTAACCAAACAAATCCTACACCACAAAAACCACCAGTGACGCAGGCTGTACACATGTATTGTTGGTAAACGTTATATGTTCACTCTGTGCTTCCCTCGCTCTGCAGTCCTCCAGCCGCGCCTGTGATGTGTCGGCCTTCTCTAGACCCGAGCACATCCACCTCGCCGGAGATACACGGCACACACTGCTACGACGATCGCTGCGAACTATGCTTCGCACACTCTGTATAATGACTTGTGCTTGTGTAGTTGCTTGCCCCTAACGTATTGTTACGAGCTCAGCCCGCGTTATTCGTATTGGAAAATCTCACCTTCAGCTGGCGCAACGCAGGTAGCGCCCATCCCTTCTCTACCTCTGCTTGGAACACTCACTAGCGGCATCTGTCTTTACCGCGGAGTACGGTCTGGAGGGTTCTGCAGGTTATGAGAGCAACGTCGCGTGAAAGTGGCGTAGCTAACACGCCATTGTTATCGCAGTTTCGAGTGTTGAGTTGGTGGGACCTTGATGACACGGCACTTCGGAGGGCTTCGAGACGTTTCCGTAGGGCGAGCTGAAGGGTATAAAAGAGGGACCGAAGTGAAGAGTGTGATTGACCCCTTGGTGAGCGATAGTGGGCGACGAGCTAAGATCGGATCATCGGAAACGATGTTGCGGCGCGGTGGACGAGTGATCAGTGGGAGACAGTGTTTTGGGACCGAAGTGCGTGTTAAGAGACGGACAGTGGGGAGAGTAATTAGTGGTCTTATTTAAGTTTGATTAATGTGTGGACAGTGTTTCAGTTTGTTCTTATTTAAGAAATAGCGTAACGATTAGTCAATAAATAAAATATAATTAATTAATTTGGGCTATCCTTTTTGGACCTGTATTCCCACAGGTAACAGTATGATCCACAAATTTTGAAACATCCTGTTTGACATATTTTGAGCTCTGTTGTCATATTAAAATACTTGTTAGTGGCATGGACGAGGGCGGGAGGGGGATGTAGCAAGCGGCCAAGCAGTGAGCTCGATGTCAAGCCTGGCCGAGAGTCGTCACGGCGTGTCGCTGCGGGGAGGGAGAGAGAGGGAGGGAACAGTCGAACAGCAGACGATATTGTGAGGGCGAACAATGGCCGCCTCGGACAAATGACGGCCTGGCAACTAGCGGACAATGAGCCGTCGCGCTCCATTTCAACCACCGAACCTACCATCTCAAGGGCACATTCCGGCAGAGGCGACGTCTGCAGAAGTGATTGTTTTACTATCTCTCAAGTAGTGTAGTTGGCCGATTCTGAGACAGTTTGTTTCTTATGGGCCTTCAATTTTGTGGCTTGCTCGTTTGGAACTTGCCTTTTTGTGATCCTTCGGGTATGTTCGGGCATGTTCGGGCCTATAGAAAATAATGTAATTTATTAGAATTGTTAACGGATTTAAATTTGGCTTTGCATTATTTGTCACTAAGTTATGTTAATTTAAGAAACCTTGATTGAAAACTATTTAATTGCATATAACTTACTTTTTATTATGTGGTTTTGACTTATCTGATGTGTTGTCTACATTTCGTCTCATATTTTGACTATTTTTCGCGTAGCTTTAGGTCTATTTATTTTCTACACATTTACAAAATAATAATTTACGACCGATACCTACGTGACAATGTTAAAATTTCTAATCAGGTTTTCTATATGATAAATTACTAATTTGTGAGCCAAAATCCTAAAACTGGTTTTAAAATTTTTAAGTATAGTCTAAACCACCATTATTATATAACCGACATTTACTTAAATTTTCAAACAGAATTTGTTGCTCAGAATCCATATATTAATAAACATGGCATGGTGTTCCAGCTAATAAAATGTATAATGAATAATCCTGTACCTTTATATTTGTCAGGCAAGAACGTACAATTTAAACTGCTACGGAATTTTTAAGTTTTACTGATGTTTAAAAATTCATAACTCGTGTCTCTGTGCCGCAGATAAATACGCAAATCATAAAGCCAGAAGTTATTTAAATCATAACTACATAAATGGTACCTTCTGCGGACTAATATAGGCGTACCACATTTTATTTCTGGTCTGAACTCAGTAGCTTACATTTTGTTTTAGCGCTCTCGCGATTTTTGTTCACGATATAAAATACACGTATTTTGTTTATAAGCCTTTGTCCTTACGTTATTATTTTATCAAATTTCAAAAATTTATGTAAGGGAAAATCATAACAAATTTAGAATTAATATACTCAAAGGAACTTAAATCTTAACTACATAAGATCTGTCATTTTTATAATAACGAAAATGATTATAACTCCAATACACTATGTACAAAAAACGGTAACATTATTAAATTAAATCTAAAAAGAAAATTGATGCTAGGTATAAATAATTTAATTCTTTACTTTGAACCGATAAAACTGTGAAATTTTTTAAAAGCCTATATGTCTGACGACACTTATAGAGTGAAGTTACTTTTACGGAGAAAACATTAATATATAGTTACAATGTTTAACAATTACATTGAAAATACTTACTCAATTTTTCGTCGATTAGCTTCTTTCCATTTCCTGCTGAGCTTCATCTTGAAAACACACCAACTCACTGTCACTGATACAAGTTTTGTCAGTTATCCGTTTCAAAGCAATATTATTCCCACCATAACTTCTCAGCGACAGTCGGGGCATCTAGCGGGTCAACTCGAAACTCATCGTGGAAACATATGCCTGACATCTAGAACCTGAATGCTGAAATCACACGACATTTGTTACTTTTATTTAAATTCTGTAAGTTATGTCAAAGTTGAAGACTAACAGAACTGTTCAGAATACTTAATGTAAGTTTTGTGAAAAGTAAAGGCCTTGTACAGTTTTTCTTATAAATACCTAATATTTAGTTTTAAAAATTTCTTGATTAAAATTTAATAAATCATTTTCGAGAAAATTTATATTAACAAAATTGCAAAATACAAAGCTTTATTTACAAAACTGTTCTTAACGTTATTTTACCTGCAATGCTATTCATGAAAAAAATAATTTCCCTTGTGGCTGCAAAACTAAGGAGCCTTAAGAGGGAGGGGAGAGAGAGAGAGAGAGAGAGAAAGCGAGAGAGCAACCGAACGACGCCATATTTGTTTCAACAGTTGGCAGTTTGACCATCAATGTCATTGTCATTGGAAACATCTTAAAGTTTGTTATCTTCCTTAAAGAAAGCAAATTTCCAGTATTTTAACGATAAGAAATGGTTATAGCGTGAAAACGGTGGAAACCAAGATGGCGTATTTGGTTCTTCTCTCTTCTCCTTAATGCGGGGAGTTAAGGGTGAGTCTCGGCACTAACGGCGCCGTAAAGACCACTTTCCCGCGCCCGCGCGGCGAGCGAGTTGCCTTGCAACTAACCGTTAGTCCTTGAAACACGGAGGTAATTCATATTTTTAATATACGCTAGGAAGAAGCTTAAAGATTCTAACAAGAAGAAAGAAAAAAACTCCGAGGACCTACAAAGTCCGTCCCGTTATTTACAATAAGTAGATGTGATGATTAGAAGCACGAGTTATTCGGGATTCGTTAGTTAGCAGAGTAGACTTGAAGCGCGCATCAACTGCGTTACTTCAATGAATGGACTGTAATGCTCTTGACTCGCGCTGTGATGAGAAGTGGTTACCCAATCACGTGTAACCAAATGCACTAGAGACCAATACCGGACAGCTCTATATTAAAACATAGGCGAGAGTGTGAAAAATAACCTAGCGGCAAGAGACGTAATTACACAATATTTTATAGATAGGCCGCTAAATTATATACTATATTATCTGTTGCCAAACGTTTAACTTCTGTTTAAGAAATTTTAAGCTATGGAGGTTTATTTCCCTCTATAAGAGAAAAGAAAGTTTTTATTTAATACAATTTCGTGTATATACGCCATTGCAGTTTTGCACTGTTTGTCATGGGAAAAATCCATAAATGCAAAATAAGAAATAAAAATTAAAACATAAACCCACAGAAAACAAGCCTAAATTAGCTGATGTTAAACAGATAAACATAACGATTTTTTTTTAAATTGTGGGGTTTGAAAAGTTTAACATTAAGCAATGGGGAGGGAGGGGTCACTATTGTTTTTTTTTTTTTTTAGATTTTCTCGGTGGCTCTGACGCCGAATGTCTACTTACTTTGTGTCACTCTGAAGGAAAAAAAAAGTTTTTATCTCACAACAAAAATATATTTAATGTTGCTAAGATGATGAATATGTGTTGATCGGCTCACAGGCTGGATTTGCGTCCGCGGGTACCAAGGCGGGGCGGTACCATTGTGTGACTGGGGGTGACTGGGCGAGGTGAGTGTGCGATGGCTCGTCATTGCCTTCTGCAGTATACCACACTACACTAGTGTAACCTAGCGCCCTTGGTCCTGCTACCGGAAGCCCTGGCCGTCCAGCGCACAGTCCAGCGGGTGACGTGTTCATGTCCCTTGGGCGTGCGATGCCGTCGTGGGCGGTCATCGTGCAACAGGACGTAATCCCACCGAAAACAACGATTGTTCCGTAATGACCGCCCAGGGAATTCGAGCGGCGACCCTCATCACTGCACGTCATTAGGCTGCGCGGCGTATAATTGCGACGATTAAAAAAATAATCTCAGCCTCGTTACGCATGCTAGTGTGAGAGAGACAGCGGTACATATAATCCATCGCTGTACCTATACTAATATTACGTATGAAGAAAGAGTGCGAGTTTGTTTGTGTGTAAGAAGTAAATTCGAAAATTACTGGACCGATTTCAAAAAAAAATTTGTTCACTAATTTAAAGCTACATTATTCTAGATTGATATAGGCTATGTTTTATTTTAAATAAATTATTTTCAGTACGATATAGCAACATTTGTAACTTAAAGTGAAATATTACAACTAATTCGACGGTTTTAGTAAAACGACACCCATATAACAAACTATGTTCAAGTCGTTATAAACCACAGCGACACGAGCCGCAATTGCATTGGGAGCAGGGTTTTACCTACTGCCTACGTTAAAATTTTGAATAAAGAATCCGTTTGCATTATTTAGTTAAAATGATATACTAAAATATTGATATATAATATATTGATACGGGTGGGAAAACATGCTCGAAAAGTATAGCCCAATTAATTAAATGCAGTTTTATTTACTACTTATATTTACAGTATTAATTAAATTACGACACTGAAAATGTGTGTTCACAAATTAATCACTCTTTCACTTCACGTTACCCCTTTTTTTTACAACCCTCAACCCCCTTCTGGAATGTTGTCACCACACTTTGAAGTGTCGCTTCATCAGGTTCGTCTTGACATCCGAAACTCTCAGAAAAATAGCCTTTCAGTTACGCCACTTCACGCAGGTGGGGCTCTGGGAACGTACCGAATATGCAGAGCCATATAGAGTTCAGTGACAAAGCGCTGAGGAAAACTGTAATTGGGGGAAGGGGGATAGCGTGGCACCGTTGCGAATCCGATTAGGCGTTTAACTATGACCGCGCCCACCCGCAGGCAAGCGCGCGGGCTGGCATGTACTATACGCGTAACAATATTTTAGTTTGTTAGTTTTTCCTATCACTTTACGGTGATGATAATACTGATATCAGATATACTTACAGCGATATAGATACACTCATGTCGCTTTCATCAGAAGGTTTATGACGAAATGGATATCGAATTATTCAACGACATGTACCTCAGCTAATATCATTATATATAGTTTTTTCTTGAATCAAGTTTGAAGCTAGCCAATAAAATAGTTTTTTTAGTTACTGTGAAATACAAATAACTATTTAAGAACCTCTCTGGAAATTATAATGTGCCTCGCTCCTGCAATAAAACCTTTGTGGGACAAACTGGCAGAAGGATCTCCATTCGTTCAAAAGAGCATTTAGCAGATATAAAACAAACAGAAATCTCTCAGCCATAACCCAACACTGCAATGGAACAGGTCATGCAATCTACTATGACCAACCCGAAATCAGTGTATATATTTACAACTACAGCCACGGATTAATCACAGAAGCCATATAAATAAAAATAATCCTAATAACATCAACAGAGAAGATGGATACATATGAAGTAATACCTGTAATTCTTTGTTTCACCACTATAGCGAACGGTCACCAATACAAGATTTAGCCACAGTGAATTGCACCCACCAGGCAGACATATCCTGATTGGCTTTGCACTTCGACAATCATGGTTGGTCATTGGGAACCAATCATAGCTCGGTTGTAAATAGCCCTATGTAAATAAAACCAGGTCTAGATGGCTGAAAAAGGAACCGATTGCTTCGTCGTTTCTAGGAATAGTTTGTGGGTGTGATTCCGAGTGTTTATTCTCGTGTGGGCCACCATCATGCGCCATGTGCTGTAATGAGCGCCCAATCGACGACACAACACAAGGACACCTGTTCCCTCCCTTTTCTACTACCTTGGTAGGAACGGGAACGAACAGAATTGATTGGCCAATTTACTCGTTCGCGTGACGCAATGGCTGAGCTCGTCCACATTCGCAGCTGCGAGAAGAAACTGAATTCGATTTAGGTTCAGAACCCTAGTATCGTGCAGTAATTGAGCCGGACTGTACGCGAGTAATTGCAGTAGTTAAGCCCTTGCTGTCGTGGTGTCTAACATGTGTTATTTTTATCCTGCTTTGAGTGTGTAATTTATTCCCATCCCTCATTATACTCGGATAATTACATGGTATGCAATATGTGTTTCCAAGCTGAGCTTTGCATCCGGTAGAACTTCCTTTGTCCGTGTGTAAGTATGTCAAGAGCCGTCACAACTGTAAGTGAAGTGTGCATATACGAGTGAACGAATCTTTGTACTTCTGAAGTACTTGCAGGTAAATAAACCACGCAATTTTGATAGCGTTTTGTGTGTTATATATACGAAGGGACTCTTTTGGATCAAGAACATTTGCAAAACACGTTCATATTATTCTTTACCAGGATTAACGCAATAAAAAAATTGTTATTGTACCAGGTTTACAAGGTAAATTTCAACATATCCATGCACGTTAAACGCTCGTAATTTATTGAATAAAGGTACAAACTTAGTTGTAAATTCGTGGGTTTGTAATTGAGTGTAAACATTTAACATTATTAGCCAAAACATTTTGCTGAAATTAAAATTATTAATCGAATAAAGTAAAAGTGAACATCATGTTCAGTTGGCTAATACCGCTCGCAGAGGCCAATCATTGTCGCGTGCACCGCAGGGGCATGAGAGTAAGCGGGTCGCGAGAGCACAGCGGCTTCAACTGTTCAACTGTTCGCTGCACAGAGGAGTTAAGGCCCCATCTCAGATGAGGCGGTTTGGTTGATTCAACTAAGCTGCCCGGTTGACTCTCAACTAGTGAGTACTACCGTGTGAATACTCTTTTTGGGCTCGTTTCACACCAGGCAACTTATGGAATCAACTTCTCTCCCCAGCGGAGGTCAGTGCGATGTTGGAACCCGAGGAAGCAGGACCACTTCTTGTGCATGCTCTCCTGCGAGAAGAGAAGAAGAGGAAGAAGAAGAATGAGAAAACCCAGTCGAAGAAAAGCGTGGGTTCATCAGTTGTTACAGAATTGGGAAACATGCGCTTTCTTACTACTATATCCACAAATAGGGTAATTGTGGGAGAGATGCCACACATTTTGAAAAAATATCACAAATTCTATGAAATAATTTTTAATACATTAAAAAAAATTCTCAAATAATGTCAGATAAGTGTACTCACTGTGATAAAATATTACAAGATAATAACATAATTTAAAAACCCAATAAAAAAAATAACAATGAAAGTTATTTTTGGGCATCTCTCCCACAGGCTAAGGGAGAGATGCCTCACGTGATTTTTTTAAACTTTATTCACGTCCTGTCTCTTCACTTCTCTTCCGCAAGTGTTGCAAATGGGCCCATACATCGTACATGACTCGTGGAGCCACTTGTGGCACACCTCGCACCGAATCCAGTATGCCTTCTCTTTGGTGGTGTAGTAATTTTCCCAGCATTCTACACAATTGTTGGTACTCACATCATCTTCACTTGTAGCAAGTGTCTCGTTAATACCAAATTTGTAAACATCACTTGCTTCTTCGACTTTCGCATGTTTACTTTTCTTCTTTGGTACCTTCTTCTTACATTTATGGGTGTTGAGCTGTCTTTCTAATTTCTTTTGCTTCTTCTCTTTGGAATCTTTGCATTTCTGAATGTGTTCTGTCGATGTCAAAACTGCTATAAATTGTTTTCTTTTCTTGCTGAGAGAAACTGGAGCAGTTGGCACGGCACTAACCTCATGAAGATATTTCGTTGGTGTATGGAGAGATTCACTTTCAGGGGTTGAAGTTGTCGAAACAAATGTGGAAGATCCTGATGGGGTTGGATTTGAGGCTCGAAATGTTGATGGAATGGCAGCTGATAGTGCTGTAGAATGAGTTGTGGAAGCTGACGAAACAGGGCTGCTAGAAGTAAGTGGCGTGTTAATAGTTTTCAATGTGGAAACAGATGCATCAGATATTGCATAAAAGTGCTCTGGTACAATTTCGGGTTTAAGGGGATATATTCATGTAGCTTTGAACCCCGCAACTGCATTACCAACTGATGCTGCCTTCTCCCAGGCTTTGCCAATGAGATATCCAGCCTGATATCTAGTGATATTTCTGTCCTAATGATGTTGCATCCACACTTTGGCCTCGTTGTTGTAATAGACCTTAAGCGGACCAAAATATGAACGATCCAGTGGCTGGAGAGCTTGTGTTGTGTGACTAGGAAAACATACCATGATTACATCATTCTTGTCAGCCAGACTCAACATGTCGAATGCGTTGTAATGTGATGCATGGCCATCCAAAATCAAAACAGTCTTACCAGGAGGTTTCCGGGGTACGAAATGCTCCTCAAACCATTTGAAAAACAATTCTGTGGTTATGAACGACGACTTTGGGTTCATGTAAACATCTGATCCATGAGGGAGTCCATCTACGAATTATTTTTTCTTATTCACTCCTTTCATCAAAAGAACTGGTGGTAGAAATGCTCATTCTGCATTGCAACATGCAAGTACAGTTATGTTTTCGCCTCTCTCACGAGGAGTCAAAATGTGGACATCCTTGGCACCTTTCATTGTCAAAACCTTCCCTGGTTTGTTTGTCAACTGGATACCACTTTCATCCATGTTGAAAATATTTTGAGGCTTATCCATCAAATTTTGACTAACCATGACTTCTTTCCATAGAATATTAAGTCATATAAAAATGTGGCATCCCTCCCTAGGCGTGATTTTATATAGCCGATGTGGCATTTCTCCCCATAACAAGCTGTGGCATATCTCCCGAAATCTAAGGAAAGACGCCATACCTCACCAAAGTGTGTTAACAGTGATGATATATCAAAATATACTACCATAGTATGTTCCAGCAACGGAACAAACACATACAACTATAATATTGAGATATATTTTAATTTTTGTTTAATAAATGCAAAATAACGAACAGATATAAACTATTTCAAAGCTAGAAACAATACTTACGAGTGAATAAACGCCAGCGCAGTTCTTACTCGTTCACAGAAGCGCCTCTGACTGCGAGAGGATTACTGTGCCATATGTCGGGATTCTATGGAAGCAATGACCGCACCATCTAGTAAGTGAACTGAAAACTACGCTGAGTGTGGCATCACTCCCGCTGTGGCGTCCATCCCGCATTTACCCTATTTAGCCACACCTCATATCCCACACCGCGGGACTAATACAAATTTCTTCGATGAACTGCTCCACATTGAAACCGACAGGTGGAACGCCCTCCATCACGACCTCGATGCACTCGACTAGGCGACTGGTGTGAAGGACGAATGCCGAGTAGTGTATTTTGTACGTTCTTTAAATAATTCGTGCAATGGGGAATTTTGATTTAATTTTATTTCTTGGACATACGCCATTGAAATATTTCACTGTTTGTCATGGAAAAAAATTCAAGAAAGCAAATTAAGAAATAAAAAAAGTGCAAACATAAACCCGCAGAGAACAAGCCTAAATCAGCTATGCTAAAAAGGTAAACTCAACGATGTAACTGAATAGGTATTATGGAAAACACAACGAAGACAGCACAGACGAACACATTCAAACTTAAATATCAGACAGCACAAGAATTACGTGGAAGGAATTCAGCCATTAATAAATTACAGTGCAGACGAACTCAGTGGGCTAACAACAACGAGGCAGTTTATACAATTAACAGTAAATTTAAGCAGACAATAAAACCAGGTACACAGCAAATATGCGAACACAGTGATGAAGATAAACAGATATTATGGACAACAGAACAACAGCATCGACGAACAAAGTAGGTTTCCTATGGCAAAACAGTTGTAACGTTGGGTTTATATGTTTGTCATAGTTGATTTAGGCTTGTTGCCTGGGGGTTTATATTTTCATTTGTATTCCTTAATTTGCGTTCTGGAATTTTTTTGATGACAAAGAGTGCAAATCTGCAAGGACGTATGTCCAAGAAATTTTATTAAATCAGCGTCTCTTGTAATGAGTCCACTGGTGGACTCAATACAAGAGACACTGATTTTTTAAACATCATAATATGCTGTCTATTCAAACATTCTTTCAGGAAGCATATTTTTGAAAATCAAATGATAGAAAATGATTAAACCTATTGAAATCAAGACGAGTCTTTCGGTTCTTACCGTCCCCCCACCCTCTGCCCCTTTAACACAACGTTTAGGTTAATTAATTCCGTTACTTGTCCAGGAACGTAAGAATATTATTTTCTGCGGTGTAGGTGGAGAAACTCTCGACATAGCGCACAGCTCGCGGGTTTGCGAGTCGTCCTGCGATCAGCTAAGGGCCGAGACGGGATGACCTGGTGTTAGGTCTGCATCATGGGCGTTGATCCAGGGAGGGGGGGGGGGGGCGTGTAGAGGGTCTCCGGTACGCACCCTGGAATCAAGGGGCCCCTCACTGAGGAGGCCCTTTTGCGCTTGCAAACTCGTGACCGTGAAACGGGGTTGATAATACGTAAACGTTAAAATATATTTTATGAAAACTTTCTGTCTGTTTGAAGGTTTTCTGCTTATTGCATGGATATAAGCCAGCATATGGGCAGTATACAACACACAAGCACTGTTTTCAGAGATAACGTGTCGGTTAACCCCACTTGCAAAACACTCGGTCCCCTTCCCCGTATCGATTCTTACGGATTTGCTCTCCTGATATGCATCGTCAAATCTCTTTATGTCAAAGAACAAATAAAAAAAAAAGTTTTTGTTCAAATAAAATCAATCCAAAATTAAAGCAAAAATTGTATGATGATTCCTAGTAAAATTCTTTGCTTTATATGGTTATTTTGAGCATTAATATTTCTTTTGTTACGATGATTTAGCTTTTAACGCAGATGTTATTAGTAGCAATAGCACAGGTAACGTCATTAATAAAGTTGCTGTGCTATTTAATGACAGTAACTTACTTTTACCATAATTATACTTGTGAAACAAAACTAGGGTTTTCCAGCGACATAATCTTTGAAGTAGCTCGTATTTAAACCATTGGCTGTTGTTTATGGCCAATATAAGTTATACCCCGTGTGGCTTGTCTCTGTAAAGTTGTCTGCTGCAATGCGAGTGAACTCCGGCATATTCTACCACTGCGATGCGGCTCACCTTACACGCCAATACATTTTTAGTTCACTTGAAGTTACAAGGACGAATGTTGATTTGAACAAGTATCCAAAGCTAGGCGATTGTGGTTTGTCGAGTCTGTTTTGCAAACTGTAGCCAATTTTTTTTTTCATCCAAGAAGGCGGGGTAAAGTTTACGCTTGAATTAATCCGCGATATTTCCGAGCCCAGCCACTACATTGGAGGCACGTTTTCTTAAGTCTTTTGTGCGCATATCTGCGCGGTATAAAATCTTCAACTGTCTTCTCCTACAGCAGCACTGCCCCCCCCCCCCCCCCCCACCTTCTCCAAATCCACCGCACGCTAATTAATTTTATGTTAATTATTCATTGCGTCACTTTCCGCGCGGAGACAGAGAAGAGAATGACCCGAAAGGTTTGGGCGATGACAGTGCCGTGGGGTTGCGGTGGGGGGGGGGGGGGGGGGGTGGTTGTCGGGTAGGGAGGGAGCTTTTGAACTACCCCTCCTCTTTACGTCCCTCTTAACGATCGCCCGCGTTCTATTCAGCTGTCGCGTTGAATACCGAGCGGATAATGTGCTTGACATGTCAGCGAAAATATTGCCCGCGTAAAAGAGCTAGGTACACTGTAAAAAATAAATTAGTTCCTTTCAAATATATTATTTTTGAAACTGTGGGTACCAAAATATGTTTCGTTTCGTTCGTTTGCATGTCTACTAGTATAACATCGTAAATTAATTGTACACTACGTTGCAGTGGAATAATTATAGGTACCTACTTGCGAAATTGTGTTGTTATTCAACAGATGTCTAGATCACAATTGTATGAACACTTGAATGTCCTTTGTCATTGGACCGCTGCTTACAAGACACGCCCGTAAAACACTATAAGCCAATCACAAACTCCTAAAACCATAACTATAAGCAATCACGTGCGACCCTTAAAGGCTGGGTGGCCCCAGGCCCCGCGCTGGCCATTAAATTTTTTTATGATCCTTGTTTGTGTTATTTCTCGGTGGAAATTAAGGAGATTCACAGGAAAAAGAAAAGAAATTAAATTTTATTAGCATCTGATTTAAAGTGCTGGCCATAACCTTCCAAATGAGTTGTCATGATTTCATTAATATAACTAACTGAAGTATAATGTTGTTTTAGAAAGAACGTCAAAATTTATCAAGATAAATTAGAAAAAAAAAATTGTCGAATCTTACGTCGAGGGTTGGCTTATGAATAGGGATAGGAAAAATTTGCGGGTTCATTTCGCGACAGGCTAAAATACAAATAGTTACACCTCGGTGCTGCCTCTGCTATGGGCTCACAACTCACCTGGATGACTCTGGGCCAATTAGAAACGCCCGACCAAAGCTTTATCGTATCACAGTCTGCTACGATGAGACGTCTCACAAGACGGCAGCCAATGGGTGGGTGGCATTTGACCGAGTGTACGTAGAACTATGGAGTTCATCCTGCAGGTCATTGAAACCGCGAATTTTTCCTATCCCTACTTATGAATCACAAATTTGGAGACTTAAACATTCGTGCACGAATATATATTTGACTTGAAGACGTGTGTGGTACGTCCTGTTAAGGTGCAATGAATAGCCCTACGTTCCCCTCGTTATATGACTTTTATTTAGGAATCCGGAAACAGGCAATGTGTTAGCTAAGCCCTGATGATAATTGATTTTGCCTTTACGTGAGCTGGCGTGTAGGAACTTGTACGTTTACGCAGTGGCTCGTCTCGCATGCACGGACGCTTTTGACCTAGTTGTATTTTGGTATAGCACAGGAAATCAGCTGATCGTTTGTGACTCTCAGAAAAACGTATACGTTAAAAACTATTGACTCTATTACGCAAAATATGAAATTAATTAATAAGACGCATGTTTTCAATGATCGTGTCAATAATTTCTGCTTCTGAAAGGACTTATGTATTTTATTTACGCTTCTTACTAGGTATTTTGGTATAAGATTTTTGATACTCATATTAATAGCTACGTCTATAATTTATAATCTCTGTAAAGGTATTTTTTTATATTATATATTCTAACTATTTATTATTAGCTTCCATATGAGGCGTACTGTTAATTATCATATGTTGTACCATGTTGAAGGATTATCTAGTAAACCTTTATATTTGCTTTAATTTCTTTTGCGTAGTTAGTTATCCAAGACTAGCCCTTAATGCTTTTATTTGCCTTTTATGTTTACGGCCCGCTTACGACGGGTTACAGTGAAATAACTAAAATAATGTTTATATGAATGTCGTATGCGAAATAATGTTGTTTGTAAACAGTAACTTATTTGTAAGGGCATGCATATTTCGCGAAAAGATTCCGAGACCAGTTGAAAGATAAATCACTGTAGCATCGTCTGTGTTTCGTGACTGGGTGAGTTTATTTCCGATTTATGTCGATCGTTTCATAACCAATCACAGTAACTCAGCGCGGTAGCAAACAAGTCCTGAGTGGCTCGGTCAAATAAGACAACGACGTCTCTCGCAGACGGCCGTCAATCACAAGTAAGAAACCACTGTTGCGGGTACGCCTTTTTGCAGTCTATTAGGCGTTCAGATTTTTTCGCGAAAAATGCCTGCCCCTACTAATTTGTATATAACTCTTAAAAATCACTGAAGACTTATTTAATTGTGTAACGAATATTATTGTGATTTAAAGGGTCTGAGATATTCAAAGGTAATAAATGCACACAAACCATATAAAATTTCATCCAGCAATATTATGTATAATTTAATTTCAAAATAATTGCAAATTTGGAGATAGTTCAGTCCAAAAATAAACTTTGATATTGTGACACGATTTAAAACATATTTGAGGTTTTCTGGAAAAATTTACTGGATGGAGAAATCCGGAAGCCAATTTCCGTTCAGTTTTACTCTGCCAATGTGTATTGTAGAATATATTTGGAGACAAATATTTGACAGTGGACAAGACCTTAAGGAATATTAAAACCTGTTCAGGGGCGGCGTCTGGTCGGAACTGCCGTGGTCTTTAGACGTTATTGCACGTGTCTGGCCTCGCGTCATTAGACAACTGCTCAAGAGTTTTGAATGGCAACTGCTGACGAACAGCATTCAGATACTAGGGCCATGAATTTTTCGTGAAAAGTTTTGTATTCTAAAAAGACTGTAGCATCATCAGTGTTCCGTGATTGATCGTGATTCCTTCATGTACACGCCCGCTGTTGGCACACAGATCACAGCAATTCATTGCGTCCTGAATGGCCCGGCAAAATAATATAATGGCTTCTCTTGCAGATGGCAGCCAATCAGTGGCGTAGCTAAGGTGACTGGCGCCCCTGGCCAGACTTGAAAATGGCGCCTCCTCGCGGATTAAAAGAAGGGGTGTCAGTAACTTAAAAAAAATGTAAATTTAGTCAAAATGATTTTTATTATCAAGTGGATTAATTGGAAATAATTTTTATTGTGTTAAAAACTTTACAAGTATAAGTGCAATATAAGTTAGGTTCTTGGCACATAAATTTTTATTTGAGAATAGTTTGCAGCTTTTGTTTACTAAAAAAAATCTGTACTCAAATCAAATCAGACCAAATCAGATTTATTCCCACAAAAAGCATGTTTCTAGTTAATCACTATGGCTTCACAGCAATATAAATTTGATTACATAAATTTAAATAGAATTTTTATAAATGTGTTAGACTCTCAAAAGGACTATTGAGTAGAAAAAACCTAGTCAAAAAGGATAAGTTTGTTTTGAAAAATTACATTCATACAATCATACATAAAACTAACAATTAATAATCTAACTTAATAAAAGTTAGCTCAACTTTATTATCTACTTAGAAAAAACACATTTATTTAAAAAATTTTACATTGCAAACCAGCTGCAAAAATTTAATAAACTTGTAGTTAACAGGAAGAAAACTTTCACATCTTGCCAAGATATATGGAACATGTAAGACAACAACATAATAAAAATATTCACTTAAATGTTACTTTTATGGCTTTAACTGACGCAAAATCATTGATTAGCACATCTAAGTCCAATTTTCTTACTTCTTCTTGCTCAATCGAGAGTATCGCAAGATTCGTCAAACGATCTTGTCCCATTGAAGATCTCAAATAATTTTTTATCAACTTTAATTTGCTAAAGCTTCGCTCACAAGAGGCAAATGTAACAGGTAGTGTCAGGAAGATTCTAAGAGCAATTTGGAAGTTCGGAAAAATATCTTCCAGTTTAAGTTCTTGAATTTTTCTAAGCAGATCTAGGGGTATGACTTCTTCTAGATCTTTTTCTACCAGTTATTTTGCTTGCATTTTAAATGTCTCTATTTCGTTGGTCATTTCAAGTACATCTACATCAGTAGAGTATTTTAGACCAAATTCTGCAGCATGTTTTTTCAACACATTTAATAGCTCTTTTTTCAGTGCTGGTCCTGTTAGAAAGTAGAAGTCCGAAGTTAATGATTCCATCACTTCATACCTCCTCTTCAGTTCTGTTATAATTTGATCAAAAATAAGGTTAACTTATCTTTGGAATTCGTTTTCTGCGGTGAGGTAGCAAGTGTTGTCGTCTTAATCCTTGGATATTGTTTCTAAATCCTTGAGTCGTTTGCTCACTATCTTTCGCCTTTTTTCAGGAAAGTGATCTTCGATGCCAAGTTCCTGTGACGTTTGAAAATAAAAGTCGATTGCTGGCCTGATACCCTCATCTCTAATCTCCTTAATTGTCATTGACAGCCTCTTAATCATTTTGCTTGCCTCGCTGACAGAAACTGTTTCTTTTTGAAGGGCTTTGTTTATTTGTTCGAGGGCAATAATAATCCTCTCCCATAGCTGCAAAAGACACATAAATTTGAAGTCAATCTGTTTGATTAGCTCCTGCGCACCCACTGCAGTTTCCAAATTCCATTTCTCTTGACAGGTTCGATCTATCATTTCTTTGGGGATAGCATAAACCTCTTTTAGCATTTTCTTCAAAGCACTGACTGATCTTATTTTTGTTGACCATCTAGTGTCAGAATTACCTTTTAATGTAATCCCAAGTTTGGTTAGGATTGCCTGCCACCTCCCGCTAGAACCGCTGAAAAAGGTGAAAAACTTTTGTACTATTCCAAAAAATGTAATTAACAAGGGTGAGAGAGCTGCAGCATGTGCACCAATCAGATTTAAACTATGTGCTGCACATGGCACAAAATAAGCTTTGTCATTATGTTGGAGGATTTTTG
This sequence comes from Bacillus rossius redtenbacheri, assembly GCF_032445375.1. NCBI lineage: Eukaryota > Metazoa > Arthropoda > Insecta > Phasmatodea > Bacillidae > Bacillus > Bacillus rossius. The sequence continues at coordinate 302,088,405 of NC_086330.1, read as the reverse complement.
CTTGCACTCCATTACATTTTCCGTCATATTGCTGCCATTATCGTAACCCTGGCCTCGGCAGTTAGCAATGCTCAGACCACCATCGCTTAGTTTTTGCAGTATTTCCATCGAAATTCCTTCTGTTTTCTCATGCATGTTGATGAAATCAATAAAGATCTCCTTGACTTCACATGTTCCTGCTGACAAATCAACAAACCGAATAATTTGACTCATTTGCTCGATGTGAGCACTGTCTGGAGTGCAGTCAAATATAATAGAGAAAAATTTTCCATCTTTTATTAGATCCAAGATTGTCTGTCTTACTTTACCTACAGTCAAATTTATGAGTTCATTTTGGATTGTGGGAGAGAAGTAGCTAGGCACATTTTTGTTGGACTTGACGTAGGCCATATGCTCGGTGAACTTAGGATGATAGTGACTTATTAATTCTAAGGTGCTTAGAAACACTCCACTACTAGATTCTCGAATTACTTCTTTCTTGTTCCTCGAAGTGGTAAATTGTTTTTTGCACAAAAAAGTATGACATCAATTACCACTTTGAGAATATTTCTCCACTCCTCGATTTACTTTTGAATACTATCTTGGATTTCAAAACCCACAGTCTTTTTTATTTCAATCGTTTTTTCAAATGAATCCACTCCATACAACTTAACCTATGGCTGGATGAGTTTTCATGAGTGAGAATTAGAGGATTTAAGTGTTTCGAATCTTTAAAGCCTTTGTTTAAGTCTGAAAATGGTGTTGACTTTCCTTGTTGATCCTTTCCAAACAGAACACAAGAGAAACAAAATAAAGCATATTCTTACTGGCTATAAGTAACCACTGTCTCAACACTTTTTCGCCATTTGCAAGGGTCTTGTGAAACCATTTGGCATCTAGTCGTCTATCAGTATCTGAATTTGGAAATTTAAATGTTGACACATCAACTGTTTGAGGACTTCGTTCAACCAACAGCAATCTAACTTTATCACTAATTATTGGAGAACCAGGCCATTGCTTTGGATTGTCAAAGACTACTTCGGATCTGGCTGCAGGTAATTCTCCCTCAGTTGAATGGGAATTATCATAATCTATTTCATCAAATTCATTCTTATCCGAAACTAGAAGAAAACTGTCTCTATTTTCCAACGCTGACGTTCGCGAACGTGCTTCATTGCCTCCGGAGTTTTCTGAAGTGTCTGCTAAATCGGCATCCATATCAATGTCACATTTACCTTTTTAATTTGTAGCTGTACTTGCAACTTCCTCCTTATTGGGTTTTATACAATTCTTTAGCTGACCAGAAAGAGTCGCAGCAGTTTTTTCTTTTTCTTTTTTTAGTTTCTTAAGTGCACTCCCAGATGGCTTTTTTGGTCCTATTTTACTTTTTGGCTTGCTAATACTGGTTTTACCTACAACAAATAAAGTGAAAGTTATCTTCAACCAAGGTGCATAGTTAAAAGCAAAAGCCAAAGCCAGGCAAGGTAGATACAATAATCATAAACAAGATGCGCAGTAGACGTTTGTCGAAAAATATATAATAGGTTTTCAATAGTTAAAAACATTCTTATTTTACCTGTACTGAGTCAAAGTTGAAAATTATAGTAAAAAAATAATCTGTTATGTACCTATTCAAGATGAAAATTATATTTTTGTAAACAAAATTCTTAATTTTAATTTTATGAACAGTGTTTATTAGTAATTAATCCAGCTAAATACAAAAAAACAATTAGACGATGAAAATATCATATCAAATATCGTCAGATTTGATTACTGTAGCACTGTGTTGCTTATTTTACGAGTTTTTGAAAAGTTAGGTTTACTGTTGTTTTTGGTATTAATATGTAGTTTTTCGCGTATATTTGTACATTTGTGTTTATGTATAAATGGTAGACCATTCACGTTCGTCACTTTCAGATAATACAGTTCAACGGGAAAATTATTGTCATTTTTTTAAAGAAAATTTGTAATTTTAGTGTGTGTTCAAAAAAAAGATGTAGACTATAGCATTTGTTTCAAAATTTGATTATGATTTTTTTTTTACACTCCAGAAGTCTGAAAGTGGTTTAAAAAAAATACAATGTATTTTTTTGCTTAATTGTTTAGAAAACAAAGTTATAACGCTACTATCAAAATCAGACTAGTTAATAATTAAAGTTTAAAAGAATACTATTCAACTTAAAAAATAATAATATCCAAGACAACAAATTTTATGCACATTTTAGTAAATGATTACAAACCATGGAAAAACGAGGCGACGTTGTTCGGCAAAAACAAAATCTTGTAATAATTCACGATGGTCAATGGTTTAAAAATTGTTTTAAAAATGGCTTGGTCTTAAAAAGGTTAGTTTCATTTTTAAGTCTTCAAACAGCGTAAAAATGAATTTTAAGCACCTAGTTTATGTTATCATCCTTACCTAATTTAAAACTTAATATTTACTTACCCAAAGAAGATAATGATGTAATTGAATGCAAAACACTAAATGTTGCACTGCTACAACATTACATTTACACTAATTATCGTATATAATCAATTTAACGTAAAAAATATAACACAGCCGACAATAAAGTTCATGTGAGTGACGCGCCGGGCGCCGACGGCGCGCCGTAACAAATACTTAAATCGATCTGCACGCACGCTGCACCGCTTACTAGTTACTGCTACGACACAGTGTTGCCAACCTTTTGGAACATATTTATGCTACAACTCAGAAAAAAATATGCTATTTTGAGAAAAATTATGCTACATTTAACCAATTTTCTTTTAAATTATTTATTGAGGTAGAAAAACATTGCTTTTACGATGAAAAATAATAAAGCTGTAAAAATTTGCTAAAACTTAATATTGCACATACATTATTATAATATGCATTATTATAAATTAATATCGATTTGCTTTTTAGTCCCAGCTGTTTTACTTTACACACACACACTCAAACACACATTAATAGCCAAATATAGCTAAGGAAGAGCTTCATCCGCTGTACTGCTGTCGTCAGCAGAATTTAGCACATTCGCAGATGTCAAAGTACTGGTCCTGGGATACAAAGATGTCTTTGCCATGCGGCCAACCATGCTTTTGGTTGGAGTGAAGCCTGTACAGCATCCAGACATCTTCACTGTTTGTCTTGCTAGAAGTGTTCCATTGATCGTGGAAGTAATCATCAGTTCCCTACAAACGATACCGCTTTCAAGACGTCGCTGAAAGATAGCAGTGTGTGTGGCTGTGTAATCAGAAATCCCAGTCCTTGCATGTAGCACCGAAACTGTGTTATCTATTGTATTTAGTTACATTATTTGTAGCTTTTGAACTCAATTCTTTATAGTTCATTTTTTCTGAAATAAAGAAATTATGCTACTTTTGCGTAGCATAACTGGCTTCATATGCTACATGCTACAGCAACAACAAATTCTGCTACATGTAGCATAATTATGCTACGGTTGGCAACACTGCTACGACAACGAAGGAAGAAGATATGGACAGACAACTCTCCCCTCCCCAACCACCTTGATCACATCATATGTCACCTATCGTCTTGCACACAGCCACCTGGGCTTCGGGGCATGACTCATCGAACTTCATGGAATTACGCTATAACGACACGGAGTTCCTTTGTTTTCCACTTGTAGAAATGCTACAAATCTTTCTACTTTCAACTTGTAGCCTAGTTTAAGACTAGTTAGTGTAGCCATTTAATGATTTAATTGTTATTTTATGTTAGTCTATGTTTTTGAGTAATTTGTTCAATGTTCTTATTATCGAAATCAGGTGATACCTATACTCTGAGGATTAAGCAAAACCGTCGCCGCGGCGCCCCCTCCCCCCCCCCCCCCTGCTCCGGCGCCCCTGGCGGGGTCCATCCCTGCCACCCGCTTGCTACGCCACTGCAGCCAATTATGACGAAGAAATCGCTGGCGCGGACTATACCAATCTAGTGAACCGTATTTTTTTCCTGCGAAAAACATAATCATGGTGAGAATTCAAACCGAGCCTTTTTTTAAAAGCCTATATTAAAATAATTAAATGATAAGTCGATAAATCGCCCCCTGTTGATTCTTACATTTCGCCACCACCCGCGGTTTCTGCCGGACATCAGCGCACCGCGCGGACAAACTGAGAATCAACATGGCGGAATCGATATGTAATAATGGAGTCTAGGAGTATGCCCCCCCACCAACTCATTCCGTCTCTGGAGGGCTCGTTTTTGGAAGGCAGGGGGTGGGAATTGTTGCCCGGTACCCGCTCCACTCGACCAATCCAAACACTGCCCCTCTCCCCCCGTCATCCACCCAACCATCCCAACGCAGTCACGAGTGGCCGTCGTTATTATTGCTGCGTGCATATTTCATGAGCTTTTCGCGTGCCGCCTCCCCGCCGCTAGTGCTCGCTGCGATGGAAAACAAATATTTTTCTCTCTCTAGAGCGGTCAGAGCAGTGTGGGGGCCGTGTGTTTGCTGTGTCAGCAGGTACGAGTAGACTAGACCCCATTTCCAGCCACCAGAGCAGCGAGTAGAATTTCATGTAACAGCTCGCTATAGCAGCGACTTCATCCGCACAGGTTATCCACGTAGAAAAGTTGGACAGTTATTGTTTATTAATATGGCTGCCTGGCTGGGCGCACGTCGCTAAGGTCGACACAGGCTCGCGCATCACACGTCACTTCGCCTTTACGCGCTAGGCACCGAACTGGCGTGCAGTCTCTTCGTCGATAAGCGGTGACCGTCTCATTTTATAGTGTAACATTACAGATAAAGCTCTCTGCACATGTCTACGAGGGTTGTCTGAAATGTTTCCGACTTCATCATGAAGCTGGCAACACTCGTCAACAAAAATTGGGTAATGTGTTTGCTCATGTTTTGGAACGTACCCTCTTAAATTTCAGCCATTTTTGACGCGCAGTTATTTTTTAACAAACGTTTGCGTGAGTCCCTGCAAGATAATTGTTTATGAAGATGATGGCCTCCTCATTCGACAGAAATCTCTGTCATCGGAGCGTAACTTCTAGCCTAGGACACAATAAACAAGTTAATTGTGTTTAGATCTGGTGACGAGGGTGGTCAAGCAGTTCCAAACACAATTCGTAGATTTTTGCCATAGCAACTGCTGGGGTGTGAGCTGGTGCATTGTCTTGGTGAATTTTTTTTTTTCCTTTTCTGCAAATGGACCTTTTTCTGCTATTTCTGCCTCCAGATTGTCAAGTAATGATGCGTAATATGCTCTTATGTTTTTACTTTTTCAAGATGATTAAGACAAATCCATGACTATCCTAGCAAAAAGTCACCACCACTTATCCGGCCAAAGCAACTTTTTTTTAAATTGATTCCCCCTTTGCAGGTTTTTGTGTCGCAAAAGTTCATCGTCACCCAAGCTGGCACGGCCATGTTTGAATTCAGCTGCCCCAAAATATCACTGCGGTGAATTATGTTGCAGAGTTTCAGTACACAGCGCCCAACTCGTCTTTAATTTAGCGTGGGCGTATTGCCTTTCGAAAACAAATATTCATGATTGCTCGATACCAGTTTTCAATTTTCACAAAAACATTTGCACTGACTCACGAAAACGATTGTTAAAAAACAAATGCTCGTCCAAAATGGCTGAAATTTCAGAGAGTAATTCCAAAGCATGAGCAAACACAGTCCCCAATTTTTTTTTGACGAATGCTACCATCTTCATGTTGAGGTCGGTATTTCGAAGAATACTACTTTTTGTAGCCGTTACCATGGTGCAACTTCCGGAACATTTTTATGTAGTTTTTAGTTTCATGGTCCATAGACCCCAAAAACCATCGTCGACTCAAAGAGAAAATGTGTGTCTGTGTGTACACACACACATATATGTATATATGCACATTTTGTGGACACGATAACTGCCGCAATTTTCCACAAATCTATTCGTAACTGATAAAATAATATCTAGTTGTGGAAAATCTCGGTCGAGTTCGTTAATGGACAATTTCTAACCAAATGAGTATAAATGGGGAAGGTTTTTTGAAGACCAGTTAAATCGATGTAACTCCAATAATAAGGAAAAAAATCACATTAGTTTTAACTTATTATAACTGGTAGGAGTAATACCACAAAAAGTTGTCTTAAACAATTTTTTATACGACCAACCACAACTGCAAGGGGTAGAAAAAACAAGAGTTGGAGGATAAATAAATTCATAACTCTGTTCGTAGGCACACCATAGAATTCGTTCAAAGTATTTGTAAATCGTATAATTTTTATGTAATACATTAGTCTGAAACAATTTTTGATACGATTAGCAATTGCTGCAAGGGGTTAAAAATAGGGTATAATTATATATCATAATTTCCATACCATGGATACTATCGAATTCGTTATTTTTTATAGGACCTACAATGACTACAAGGGGTGGAATAAACAGGGGTTGAATGTCAGAAAATTCATTTACCTATCCCATACTAGGCACACTATCAAATTCATTTAAATTGTTTGTAAATCTTATAATTTAATTTAAAACTTTCGTCCGTAACAATTTTTAATAAAACAATCCCTTATTGAAAGGGGTTGAAAAACCTGAGGTTGGAATTTAAAAATTTTAATAAAACTTACCTGCCATGTACACTACTGAATATATTCTTATTTTTGTTTAACTTTCTAAATATAGATTAAAACTATTGTTAAAATAAATTTTTATCTAACCAATCATTACGGCAAGGGATGGAAAAACAAGGTTTGAAAGTAAAAAAAATTATCATTCCTTTTTTATCTATCAAATCTGTTATAATATATTGTATGGATCTGAAACTTCATCTGAAACTTTGACTGAAACAATTTTTGATGAAATGAATTATTACCATAAAAACAGGGACTGAAATTTAAAAAAAAAAAAAAAAAAAAATATCTTAGTGTCAAATTCATTCGAATTTATTTTAAACCATCTTAATATTATCTTAAACCTTGGTGCAAAGCAATTTTTTATATGACCACGTTATTAGTACAAGGGATAAGAAATAGTGTTTGAAGGTGAAAACAATTAAATAATTACCTTATTTGGTATATAATATGAAATTCGTTCTAAGTTATTCAATGGTGGATACATCGAGTTAAAAATATTCTTAATATTTTCGCTGCATGTAAAATGAGCAAACAAATATTTAATCTATCATTTGATAATATTAGAGAACATAATTATGTTATGTACATACGTTCTTAAAATGTTCTAGAAGTTTATAGAAGTTTCCAAAAATTTTCCAGAATAAATAGGTACTTTGAAGTCTACCTACGCCTGAAGGGTGTGCCGAAAGGGATTTTTTATTTTTCAATCCAAAGAGAAATAAGTTTTACACACACACACACACACCTACACACACAGATATATATATATATATATATATATATATATATATATATATATATATAGGGGAGAGTCTTACAGTACCGACCATTCCTAGTTCTCACTTCTGACACTAGATAGCACCACTTTGCAGGCGTTCGTGAATAACTTTTATCTTCATTGATTATATTCTTTGGCGACTACCGTCTTTGTTCATAGTTTTGGGAACCGTGAGCCAGAGAAGGTGTTCGTTTACATTTCGTGCGCGATAAGTTGATTTGACGAAGGCGTATCTCCTTTCTGGGGTAAGTTATTATTTCTTTTTTAGCATCCACTTAATCTCTTGAGTATAAGGTCAAATTACATGGTATTAAATTCGTGATATTTCACGAGATAAATTTGCAGCTTGCATTGCACCTTGCTGTCGTACAGTACCGACCACCCAACTGTCGTCCAGTACCGACCAAGAAATATATCAAGAAAATAAAATCATTTAAGCTTTTTTTTTTCTCTTTTCAGAGAAAAATGGCTGCTAATGAAAGAAGAGAGAAAGGAAAATGGAAAGAAGACGATATGAGATCGGCAATACAAGGAGTTGTTTCGCACAATATGACACAACTTCAAGCAGCTGAGATGTTTTCTGTTCCCAAAACCACATTAGGAGATAGACTGAGAACCATTAAAACTGGAAAAACCGTAAATTTAACCCCTCAGATGAGCAGATTTCAAATAACTTTTGATGGAGAAATGGAAAAACAACTTGTTTTTTATATGCAAGACCAAGATGACAGATTCATGCCTTTCAGCAGGAGAGAATTTATGAAATTAGCATTCGATTTGGCTGAGTATCTAAAGTTGCCTCACCAGTTTAATAAGGAACACAAAATATCTGGGAAGCAGTTTTATTATGACTTTATGGCTCGTCATGCCGAGCTTTCTTTGAGAACTCCAGAGTCCACAAGCCTTCAGAGAGCTTTAGGATTTACCAAACATCAAGTAGATCGCTTCTTTAATAAGTATTCCGAGCTACTTTCTAAACACAATTTCCCAGCCAATAGAATTCACAACTGTGATGAAACTGAGGTCTCAATTGTTCATGACAATGATGTCAAGGTGATCTCACAAAAAGGGAAAAGGCAAGTAAGCAAGATTACATCAGGAGAAAGAGGGAAAAATGTTACAGTTTTACTGTGCATAAATGCTGTTGGGGACATTTTTGTTCCCCCCCCCCCCCCTCTTTGTTTTCCCTAATAAACAACGAGTAGATGATGTTCTGAAAAAAGATACTCCTTCAGGAAGTATTTTTGCAGCTGAGGAAAGTGGCTGGATCACTGCTACAGCATTCTTGAAATGGTTGGAATTATTTTTTGAGAGGACTCATCCCACTAAGGAAGAACCAGTCCTCCTCATTCTTGATGGGCACAGCAGCCATAAAGATCTCGATGTTATCATGTTTCCTAATAAAAATAACGTTCACATGATGAGCCTACCTCCACACACTACACATCAGTTGCAACCATTGTATCGGGCGGTTATGCGGCCTTTCAAAGGAGCATTCAATCAAGCTTGTAGTGCCTGGATGAGGAAGTATCTACCATTAAAAATTGCTCAGAGGGATGTTGCTGGTCTGGTTAACACTGCATACACTTCAATCTGTAGAATGAATTTGGCACAGTCAGCTTTTGCATGTACAGGACTTTGGCCTTTGAACCCAGGTGTGTTCTCAGATTTAGATTTCATTCCTTCTGAGCACTTTCGAGAGTCAAAGATTACTGATGATGAAGATACTCCAGTAACTTCGGAGGATCAATGCCAGTCTGCAACATCGATGCCAACTACAAATTTGAATGTTTTCAACTGTATATTTTCCAAATCGGGACCTGCATTACCTCTTCCTCCAGCTGATCTTCTTTGCTCTCTCCAAACAATCGATCAGAACAGGGAATTTTATCGGCTCTCACACCGACCATTCAAACTGAACCACAACCAAAATATTCTACAGTTCTCACTCCAACTAATCTCATTGAACACCAAGAGACTTCATCATCAGCTTCCGATTCAATCTCAAATATAGTTTACTACCTTGTTCTTCGTCTTCTTCTTCAGCAACTGTTGATTTCAACAAAATAATTGAAAAAATATCTCCTTCCAACAAACCTTCTGAGGTCAAAGTGAAAAAAAGAGTCCAACGAACACAACAATCGGAGATCCTTACCTCAACACCTTATAAAGATCTACTTGTGGAGAAAAGAAAAATTACTGAAGAGAAAAGAATAAAAGCAAAGGAGAGAAGGACTGAAAGAAATGAAAAGAGAGATGAAAAAATCAAGACGATAAAGTTCGGCGCCACTGGAGAAATGGAATGGAAGAAAGGCGAGAAGATCACTATAAAATATATGAAGAAACTAGACTTTTGTGAAAATTCTAATTGGAAAAAAGCATACAGAAGACAAAACAGAGTGTATCATTTGTCGTGAATCATTTGAAGAAGACTGGGTGCAGTGTGTCCAATGTAAAGGTTGGGCACACGTTGAATGTACAGCTCAAGAAGGCATATTATATTTTTAATGTGACCTTTGCAAAAAGTGAACTCATCCTTAAGCAAGTGTAGTGAATTTTTTTTCATTTTTTTGTTGGATTAAAATGTTACTATTATTGAAATATTAGTATATAAGACCTTAAAACTTTTAAAATAATTGTTGGTCGGTACTGGACGACAATTTTTTGCACTCTACAAAAACAAGCTTTTTTATATTTGGAAATAAAAAGATTTTTAATATAATTCAAGAAACATTATAAACGTGTTTTTATAAAGTGCTAGTTAAGGTAACAGATTAATGTTTTAAAATGCAATATTTAATTACACAACCTAAATTAGCGTTAAAAAAACTTAAGGTGGTCGGTACTGTAAGACTCTCCCCTATATATATATATATATATATATATATATATATATATATATATATATATATATATATATATACTAATAATAAAACTGTTGGAGACAAAAAACTGTACATTGTTTTAAATGATGAAAAAATTATTCCAATCGGCTATTTACATTATTGAGAACTCAAAAATAGTGTTTTTAAAATTTTTTGTTTGTTTGTTGTTTGTTCGAGCATCAATCGAAAACTACTGGTCGAATTTTGATGAGGTTTTATTTTAATAAAAATCTCTTTGGCTAATTTAGAAACAAGGCTGTGTCTAAATATAGAATTCCAATGATAAGGTGGTGAAAAGGGGTAAATATGGTTTTACGATAAGTATCTCTCGGAACCTAATCAAGTTTAAGAAAAGATATTGGCTACCAATAATTAACATTCGAAAACTACCCACGACAATTTTTATGTTTTACTAATTTCAACCCCCAAAGTGTGAAAAAGTTAATAATTATATCTCCGAATTTAACTAAGCGTAATGAATCATTTTGGGTACCAATATTAAACATACGAATACTTACAAAAACAGTTTTTATATTTTGCGAAATTCAACTCTTAAGGGGTAAAAAAAGGGTAAGTATGTTTTAAAAATTAATAATCATATCTCCGAATTTAATTAAGTGCAGTGGACGATTTCAGGTACCAATAATAAACATAGGTACAAAAAATTATAACCACAATTTTTATACTTTGCGGAATTTAACTTCTTTACTGGTGATTAAGTGGTAGTTAAGTTTTAGAAATTAATAATCGCAACTCCATATTTAAGTTAACGCAATGAATAAACGTTTAATTCGTTTCTAGGATTATAATTTACTATTAAGAAAATATTTAATATGCAATAATTCGCAAATCACCTAGATTTAATTTACTTGTCTTGATTTGCAAAACAAATATATACCTATTTTTAATATTTTTAAAACTTATGAATTCGAATTTTCTTGTTGCCACTTCGAAGTATCAACAGGAAAACCTGTACATATTTCAAGATGACATCCAATTAATTTTTGTTTCGGTATCCCACCTGTTTATCGGTCTAGCAAGCAAATTAAAAGTGTTGTAAGTGGATATGTTGATGCTCACAAACATTATATAACGATCTAAAAAAACGCACATCACGATTTAATCATCGACCAATATACGTTTTAATCAAGCATTTTCGTAAAAAAATTAACCAATAAAGTTCTGGTACTTTGTTTATTAACTGCTTGTATATGCTAAGCAAGGCGAGTAAACTATTTAAAAAAGAACACAAGAAATTTTCTTAATATACACTAATTTTAAATGTCCAAATACTATACTTATTTTAATGATTTGGCTTGACATACATGCCCTGTAAGTACAGTATATCCATAAAAAAAAGTCCAGTTATAAATTTTAATCATATCAACTGTTAAGGTTGTAGAGTGTTGGTTCAAGGTCACAATTAAAGAGTAACTCTAACAATTTTAGATAAGCGTATGCGCGAGTACTGCTTTGTTTTCTCGCTTGCAGCGCCACCTACGCAAAATGGCGACTTCTGAACGTAAAGAGTTTTGTGTTCTGCAATATGCTAAGAGTGTATCTGTAATTTCAGCCCTCCCCATTGGAATCTCTTTGTACGAGAGTGGTTGAACTTCAAAGTCCCTGACCGTTTGAATGGTCGTAATGGTCGAGACGACAGAGCTCTTTTTCGCTGGCCTCTACGTTCACCTGAGATAACGCCATGCTTTTTTTTTTCTTCGGCGCTTTATAAAAGATCGTGTCTACGTTCCGCCACTACCTAGTGATTCACCAGAGTTCAGAAATATAATTTAAGAGGCTATTGCTTCCATTACTTCGGACGTGTTAACCAAGCGTGGTAAGAATTAGACTTTAGGTTGGATGTGTGCCGTATAGCTAAAGATCTACAATCTGAACATGTGTAAGAAAAACTAGGTTAGTTTACCTTCAATTTGATGAATGATTTATTTGGAAGTCTCAATTAAACTGTTATAATATACATTTGAAACTGGGACATTCTTTATTGTACTTTCTGTATTGTAAATAGGATACACACTGCGCTCCAAGTGACGCAAGGAACAAGCCGTGTTAGTCACCCTGTACGGTGCTCTGAAGCCCGCGTGGTTTCTCTCCGCGCCTCGGGTTGTCGCTGTCGGGGTCAGCCTGGCGGCTGGCAGTTGTTTACGAGCCCCAGCAGTGACGGCCGCAGGGCTGCCAACAGCTCGGAACATGTCGACCGTCCGTTGGCTGCTCCCGGCTGGGTTCGCTGCCCCGTTTCATTTAGAGGATTTTTAATGCCCTGTTTTACTCTGACAGGACGAAAATTACAAGTCTTTTGCTATTACAGTTCTTTGGAAAACTTAACTAGTTTTGCGATACACACAGGGACATGCGTATTTCGCTCAAATATTCCACGACCAGCCGAAAGTTAAAACACTGTAGCATCGCCTGTGTTTCGTGATTAGGTGAGTTTCTTTCAGGTCCATGTCGATTGTACAAAACCAATCACAGTTATTAGGTGCGGAAGCAAATGCTTCCTGAGTGGCCCAAACAAATACGGCAACGACTCCTCTCGCAGACGGCCGCCAATCACAAGGAAGAAACCGCTGGTGCGGGTATACCTTGTTGCAGTCTAATGAGCGGTCAGATTTATTCGCGATAAATGCCTGCCCCTACAGATCACACTTAAAGTTATGGCCACAGTAACGTTTACACGTATTTGGATTTTTTTTTTTTTAATTGTGGGGTGTGAAAAAAGATTTACATAAAGTAATAAGGAGGGGGCCCGACAATATTATTTGTTCCTCGGCCATTGGTATCTCTCGACGTTTGTTTCAGGCTGTCTTATTGGCTCTCAGTGCTCCAGTTTATCCAGCGCGGATTCAGTTTGGGACAAGCTAACATTTAAACACTTATACCGTTTCTGAAGCCCCTGCTATTTGCTCACAATTCACTTGGGAAACTGAACCAATGTGAAACCTTCAACCCCAGTAGTAGCGAAGCACTGATGGCTACCCAGTTTACACGTCTCACAAATGGGCACTCAGTGATCAGATTACATTTGCCTTAGTATGTACTTCAGAGGACTTTGGAGTCTATGCTGGAGGTCTTTGAACCTGCGAACCTTTTTCCGTCTATGCCTATATCTAGGGGCAGGCATTTTTCGCGAATAAATCTAAACACCTAATGAACTGTAACAAAGTATACCCACACTAGCGGTTTCTTGCTTGTGATTGGCGAACGTCTGCGAGGGAAGTTGTTGCTTTACTTGACCTAGCCACTCAAGACGCGTTTGCTTCCGCACTGATTCAATGTGATTGGTGTTATAACAATAGACATGTACCTGAAAGAAACTCACCCAGACACGAAACACAGACGATGCTACAGTGTTTAACTTTCAGCTAGTCTCGGAATCTTTTCGCGAAATATGCTTGCCCCTACCTATATCTCCACTACGCTGCCCTACAAACACCTTTGTGATTGGTTCATCTTTAATCCTACAAGCATCAACAGACCTCAAAGCCAGTGGTAGTCATCCGGCCATCGGCGGTGCCCTCCCCGCGTGGATCAGTGAGTACACGAGCGACAGTCATCCCCGGAGTGTGTACAGCGCTGTGGAGTCTAGCCTGACGGTGCAATATACCGCAGTATGAATGGAACTTGTATTCTTGTTGTCTGCCCTGTGATATTTATCTAGAAATAAAAGCATGAACGCGGATGTCGTGAGGAACCCACAAGAGCCACGGGAATCTTGTCTGGACTGGGGACTGCGTCCTGACCTCGCAGGAAGAGTGAGAGCGAGATACGAGAACCTAGCGGCCGCCCTCTTAAGTGAATGGTATCCTTAGTTTTCATGCTTCTAAACATTAGTGTCTTTGTTAGTATTTTAAAGTGAATTCATAATATAATCTTAAGTTAATTGTTTTCTAATTATTTTATCACTTTAATAAGTGTTTGTTTAATGATTTGGCAAATTAATAGGCCAATTATATTTCAGTCCTAGAAGGTATGTAGAAAAATGTAATAAGTGTTAAAAAAAATTTGGTTTTCCGAAAAGCCTTAAAAACTAAAACTGTAAAATTTTCATAGAACTGATTTTTTTTTTAAATTCATGCAATATATTCTAAAAAATAATGGGTTTTACGACGAAGGCTACAATCAAACAGTTATTTCACAATTGTAAACTACTTTATGTCATGCTTTCGATTCCTACTGGGATTGAATGAAGTATAGATTTTTCTTTTAAGGTATTAAAATTGATGAAATAACCCTCATTGAAGTGGTAAATCCAGTTACAAACTATCAGCTATAGTTATATAATAGATTCAGGTTTAACAACCTGCGAAATACAAAATTATAGCCGCAAGTAGTTGAGGAAACTACCCTCTCAAGGGGTCGGCAGATGCTCTGAGGGAGAGAGTGGGGCAGCTGCCAGATGTCTTTTCCCACAGCCCATGTGGGCGTTCACCGAAGGGACAGTCGTATGATGGGCAGGGGCATGTTGTATTGCAACAAGGTATGCCCGCGCTAGCGATTATTTCTTTGTGATTAGCGGCCGTCTGCAAGATACGCCATATTGATTGCCCTCTTAGGCTGGCCGGGCCATTCAGGACGCGTTTGCTTCCGCACCGGATAGCTGTAGACTGCTGTAGACTGACAGCAGACATGAACCTGGAATAAACCCAGCCAACGACGAAACACGGACAGTTAAAAAATTTTTAACTCTCATCTGGTCGGGAAATCCTTTCGCGAATAGAGCTTGGCCCTACTGGCAGGTTGTTGGTACTATACAATGATTGTTCCTGTAACGCATGGATTATGCTATTACAAACTACGGTACAGAAATGTTCTGCACTCGGATCGACCAGTTGATGGTACCGAAGTTCGTAAACGCCATGCTTCCGGTGCGGCAATCTGAACTATGGAGCGGGGTGCCGCAGGGGTAGCACGCTCAACTCTTATTCCAGAGGTTACCGGTCCGCCCATCCTGATGTCTGCAGGAAATGTTAGGATGACTCCTTAGTTTGCAGTGTGTGTTTTAATGGGCATTTATTTACTCTTTTTTTTTCAAGTTCACGATATCTGCCTTTGGCTCTGTCCTCTGTTGCCAGATATACGCCATAGAGCACAACAATTTTAGACACAACTTTAAATTTCAATTAAATTTAAAAAAAAATTGAAACATAATATTTTGTAAATGAAAGTTAGGAATTTTAATGTTGGAAATGCAATTTCTTGTTGCATTTCATCAAGAGAATCATCTAATAATAAATATTCTATACTTATTTTCTTGTAAGGAGACGTAACAGAATCGCGCCATATTGATACTAACAATTTTTTTCAACATATTAGTTATATAATTTAATGTATAAAATATTTAAGCATAGCATAACATTTAGTGGAATGCCGTGTTTCAAATAGTTTCTCCTGTGAAATCATACTTGTGTTTAGCATTGAAGTATTATTTTTCTTTCTTTCAGAATGGCCAAAACTGTCGATAAATATTTTTTTACTGTCGTACAAAATTCAACATATAGGAAAATTAATAAAACATTATTTAAACAAATTATAATCAATGATGGTATACGAATTAAGATTTTTGATTTTAACAAACCTGGTAGTACCAATCTGGCAACAGTGGACGCCATTTACTCCTGTACTGCAAACATAAGCGTGAGACACACTATACATGCCATGGTGTTCCTGACCCGACGTCTCTGGTCTGTGTCGTGTGCTGTCGTCTCGAATGACCTCGCCGACTGCTCCAGGAAATGTTGCAACACTGGGAGTAGCCGCCTGCGGCCGGCGTCCAATTGTTGTTCGTTCATGCGCGCGGCGGGCGCCACTTGCCGGCCGGGCGCGGTCCTGATTGGCCGACCCGTGTCCTCGCGACATCGCGCGACGAGTGCGACGCGATGGACGCGGCGCGAATGAAAATAATTTCCTAGCCTCGCAACGGCGGGACGTCACTGAAAACGAATGTCAGAATTTTTTGTTTTCGAAAGATGGTTCGACTGATGCATTGGTAGTGATGTAATTATTATTCGTATATTTTTTTAAATGTTTTGTTCACTTAAATTATCCGTGAAATCTTTAAAATGTGTTCATGCGCAGTTTACCCCCCCCCCCCCCCCCATTTTCAAATGAACTAACTGTATATATGACTTCAAACTGTCTCACAAACCTGTCGATGAAAATACCTGTAAACATGGATAACTGTCGTATTTGTGGTGCGAACGTAATGACCAGAAGCATGTTACATATAATCTACACCGCAAGTACAGATTGAGTCACAATTTTACCCACAAACTATGGTTACGGGTTCATCACGATAAAATAAGTTAACATATGAACGACTAAATGTCTAAATCGCTTCTGAAGACTGGTATACACATTTGAAGTTGGTGCCGAACAAATAATAACGAAATTATTTAAAACAGAACCTTAAGCGACTGGATAATTTTGAGTCAAACAAAGTTCTATCGCCACCACAAAACATGTCTATGGCGTTAAATCACGTCGTTGAAGTTATGATAGCTGACATTCATTTTCCATATTAGTCTAAGTTTACGACGGGGACTAGTTTTGCGGTGTTTGCAGAACTTTGTCTATTTAAACATTATCCAACCGCTCAATGATTGCTCTTAATTTTTTTTTTTTAAATAAAATTGTATTCAGCTTCAAGACATAAGTTGTTTATATATTTTAACTTTTTTTCCTTGACAAACCATCCGTCGAAGTTTGTTGGTTGGATTCTGACAAGGTCTGTGTATTTTATACGTGTTGATACCTAACATTAGTTTGTAAGCATAGTTAACAAATTTTTTTAAGAGCTAAAAGAATAAAACTTTGCAAATTTTCTCAAATTCCTGCGAGACATAAAATGCATGATAAACAAGGAATTTAGTAAACCACAGTAGGCCTACTTACTTTTGCAGATAAATCATTATATATACATATACATATTAATATTAATATTAATTCCACAGAAATGTATTTTACAACTAGCAGTGTTACAATTATAGATTTACAAAAAAAACATTTTCATCTAAAGTGCGCCTTATCCCATGATCTTTGGAATGTTTCTCGCTAATAGGGCCGTGATTACAGAGCTGGTTATTTTTTCCGAATCTCTCCATACATTGTGTGGAAGTCTGTAGGCTTAGTTTTACAAGGTAGGTTCTTAAATATATTTCTATTATTTTTTGTGTTTTTGCCTAGGAATAAAGATACGGTTGATTATTATTAAATTGTTATATCATGTAAAGTAAGTTTATGTTAAAGAAACCTTATAGATAGGGATAGGAAAAATTCGCGGGTTCATTTCGCGACAGGCTAAAATACAAATAGTTACACTTCGGTGCTGCCTCTGCTATTGGCTCACAACTCACCTGGATGACTCTGGGCCAATTAGAAACGCCCGACCAAAGCTTTATCGTATCACAGCCTGCTACGTTGGGACGTCTCACAAGACGGCAGCCAATGGGTGGGTGGCATTTGACCGAGTGTACGTAGAACTATGGAGTTCATCCTGCAGGTCATTGAACCCGCGAATTTTTCCTATCCCTACTTATAGAGGTTTACATATTTTTTTAACTTGCTTTAACCGAGAAAAGGTTTTCATAAGGTTTACAGTTGGGAATATTTTCTTTATATGTGGCCTTTGTTTAAAACTCTTTACTTATAAAATAACAATATTTAAATACTATAATTTTGGTTTAAAAAATATTGAAATTTTATTTTTTCAGGTTGTCAATACAACGTTTTAAAATATGTATGAATTATGTCCCTACGAATTCAAAATATTGTGTCAAAGGTTAATTCAAAACTATACTGTACAAGACATTACATGTTCTCTATCCGTGCTCGTTTGGAAATAGTTGCTTTTAATGGTCTTAAAACAATCTAATAAACTCTCATTGAATTTATAAAAATATTTTCTAGCAAAATTAATGATAAAGCAAAAATATGAAATATTATAAGCAAAATAATCCAGGAATGTATTCCCTTAACCAGGAGTGATGAATACACTTATCTCTTTCTGCCGTCACCGAAATAGTCCCGAGCGGACGGGTTCTCAGTAAACATTGCCCTTGGCACGAGTGCAAGCATCTGGTCCGTCGGCAACCAGGCTTTAGCGTGATCCGGCGGATTCGGTAGCATCTATTTTACATTCATATGTATTTGGAAAAAAGCGAACAAGTTATGGCAGGTGTACTTTTAAAAGGTTGTGACATTTAGACACTGTAAACTGTAAAAAAATATATATACTTTTACAAGGAAAGTAAACTATATCACTTGTAGGGATGCAGTTGTTTTCATGTAAAGGTACAAATGTACAAATTTCCATAATTTTACATGAGTATTTATGTTACATTGACAATGCGATGCACAGCGTGGGTTGTTTGTAAGCGATACTGTGAACAGTAGCCGAGTTGCTCCTAATAGTATTAAGCATGTAAAGCACAGCTGGATCTGCTGTTAGATGCAGGGACAGCAAGGAGCCTACCTGCAGCGCAGGAATCGCTGTGAACTGTGGTCTAGGATGTCGTGTGCGAGGCGGATATCTGCCAGACCACAGTATTGCCATTGAGAATATCGCCGTACTATTATGTCTCATTTATTGGTTTAAAACTTACGGTGGATATGTGTTCCTGTAATTTAATACAGTTCCTTAGAGAATCGCCTTTAAAAACCATATATAAAGACAATGCTCGATGAGAAGGGCCGCACTAGCGATAACGATAAAACAATTAGTTTGCATTATTATTAAGTTAACATTGTGTGATGAAAGAAATGCCTATAAATTATTATTTTATTTACGTCCTCCCTTGTATGGTAATCATAATGGGAATTTTTGGTAACTTCATATTTATATAGTGAAAACTTTGCTACGAAACGGAAATGGAACTCATTAACGACGGTAGTACAGTTAGTGAGTAAATAAAGAACTAGTAGCCTACAGAGTGGACACCCAGTGCTGTGAAATATTAGAATTTTTTTCCTCAGAGTTATTCACAATTTGCTATTTGTCATGCTTTAGAAACTTGATTAACACATCATTAGTCAATAAATTAGGAATGTAATTAATAAATTATGTATCTAAATGCTGACATTCCATGTGGCATGTATGTACGCAGTACATAGTTAAACTTTGTATCGAATCTGTACTAGAAAACCAGGGATCCTCTTTGTTAGCAGTGGAGTAAAAGCCCTGATTTTTTTTAAAGGGCTTCGTAAACATACATTTAGCTAATATAACGATGAGATATTGAAGGAATGCATATCAATGTTGTCTAGTGTTTTGTTCTTGCGGTATTGCACACATCACATAAAATTTACGTGAATTCATGTGTCCGTCCAGTGTGTGAGATCCTTGCAGCAAGCACGCCGGATAATTCACCTCGCCATTTTTTTTTCTTTTTTCCAAGATTCTGTAAGTGCAACACGTCATAAAAACTTAAAATATAACTATTATTACATTTTAAAATAATAACAATTCTAGGCTGTTATGATGTTGACAATGAGTAAAATAAATCACTAAAAGTAAAACATAAAGTAAAATTCAGAGTCTTCATCGGTTTTTACATATTTTCCCAAGATTCGGTTTAGCGTATAGCGACTAGCTGAGTGTGCCAATCAGGTCAGACAGTTGCTTGTTCAGCCAATAACCAGCGCTGCATAACAGCAGCATCGAACCACGGGCCCGATACCTCTAGTGGTGAATTTTTTTTGTCTAGGAGTTGATTCTGGTCAGTTACAAAAGAATAATTTCTGTAACTGAGCGCTAAACTATAAACAAGCGAGGCTGCTGTCGGGTCTTTAACCCACGTTACGCTGAGATAAATCGGTAAAACAACGTGGGGAGAAAATATATGAATAAGGTTCAGGAGCGTGGGTTGGCATCCCTGTGGAAGCAGTTACAGCCGGCGCTCTGTGTGCCACTGTTGCCATTTGATTTGCCGATTAGATGCAGTTGGTTGCCTTACTGCCTTGCTCAGAATGCTCAGGGGCTGCCGATGATTGCGGGCCTGGCGCTTGTGGAGCAGAGCCCCCCCCCCCCCCCCCCCCCCCGCCGGGGTGCTCGAACCAATGACATGCCTCCCGCAGGAATGGTGGGCCTGTAATGTGGTCCACCCTCAGGCCTTCTTAGAGTGAGTTTAGGCTGGCCGGCAGCCCGGTGGAAACGATGAAAGTCAGCCCCGGAAAAATAAAATACAGCACCGCTCCATACCGTCGCCTTTTTTTTTCCTAGTAGTTTCTGCGCCGACCAACTCTTCTTCCTGGACCATCCTTCTGTTTCCTGTAACCGAACTGCTTGCATATAATGCATGACTTTTGCATCCTGCATGAAAGAGCTCAGGGTTTTCCCTGTGTCTATGTAGGTTATACCTGGGCCCAACTTATCTGGTTTTAGTATAGTATAGTCATTGAGGGGAGCTAGTCGTGGCGCCAGTCGCTGCCATGGCTGGCTAATCCTTTCATAGCACATGATGTATGCGACCCTCTCCCTGCATGGCTACAACCATGAATGATTAAACGTAACGCTCTTAGTCTTCCCTACCTAGACCCTTCCCAAATACATTTCGTTTTAATTTAGGCTAGGAAAATAAATCAGGTCCTAATGGCGTGGGGAGGGGGGAGGGTGTCTTGAGGCGAACAGTTGGCGCTAACTAGCCGCGAGACCACACTTCGCACAGAACACTCGGCGCGTCTTTTGATCCTTTTGGTCGCGACTCCATCGGCGCAGTGTTGCCTGTCTTCCTGGTAGTCACATACCGAGTTCCACTCGGAAATGTCCATTTGGCTGGCAAGTGTGGCACAGTAGGTATACATGCGAGTTTCTATTAAATGAAATTTAATTTTGCCGCCTCCGTGTATGGTAATACCTCGTTCTTTAGTGCGTTGTGTGTCTGTGCTTATCTCTGAATCTATAATCCAGGTTGCTTCTTACACTATTTTGAGTGTTGTGTTGGACAGTGATTGTATCTTTCTATATTATGGCTCGTTGGTTATTTTTTAAAATGAACACAACCACCTCCTCCTCCTCCCAAAAAAAAGTAAACTGAATATAATTTTAATTATTCTAAACAAACAATCCCTTTTGTTCCATTTCCAATTATTTGTTATTACAAATTTGACATAATTATATCGTATGTCACAAGAATAATAATATAAAACAAACAAACAGTTAATGAAAGCACAATAAAACTTAACAACGCCCGGTTCAATCAATTACATAGACCGTGCGCCTCAAACACTAACCAAGTTTGTGTCGTGTGTGCACACAGGCTTTTCTACCTTTCATGTTCCGCCTTCATTATAGGAATTAATATAGACCTCACGGTTGTCACAAAAATTATATAAACGTGTAGATACTTTTTACCTTGGCACTTGTGACAATGCTTCATTCACACTGAGTTTGTATTTACCTACTGTAACACCACTTTATTTAAAACGAAGGAAAAATATACAAAATAAATTTTGTTCAAAATAAATAAATCATTACATAAACAGTAATATTTCAATTAGAAATGGAATATCAATCAGTATTCTTGGTTTGTTAGTACTTTAATACTTTATTTAGGTTACAATAATTTCACTTATGACACAAAATTTTTTGATAGCAATAGTAGCTAACTTCGTCATTAAAAAATATCATGACACCGCGAGCGTGCTTTCCGCTCAGAAATGCGAGTCGAACAAAAACTTTGTTAACGACAACATAGCTTTGCAGTGGCTCGTATTCAAACAAACCATTTGTTGTGGAAAATAAATCGGTTTTATAGTGTATATATAAGAAATGAGTCAGAATTCGACTGACAAACTTCAAGTGCAGGTTCGTCACGATAATTGAGGTTGAAAATTTACTTACAACTTAGGCCTATAGTATGAACTATGAAGTGCTTCCCAAGGCTGGTATACGCCTTTAATAGTTGGATCTGAACAGCTAGTTTACTGTACTAGTATAGGAATGGCGGTTCGGAAACTGGTTCCTGGTTCTTGAGCCGAGAGCCCCAACCCAATGTTGGCAGGAATAATCAGGAGCACACGGAGAAAACCTAAGCACGTTTTCCTAAATCAAGATCAGTGAATAAAAAAAATACAAATTTTTTGGCTTGTGCTAGAACTCAATCCTTGCAGCACCAAGAAAAGTTCGCAAGCTGGCAGAAACTATTTGTAATTTTTATTGTAGTTTTTATTTTTATATTTTTCTTTGTGATTCACTGATCTTGATTTAGTAACACGTGTTATGGTTTTCTCAGTGTGCTTCTGATTGTTCCTGCCAACATGTTGTTTGTTTTCTCTGTGTGCTTCTGATTATTCCCGTCAATATTGTGTTGGTTTCTCGAAGTGCATCTGGTCGTTCATGGCGGCGCTTATGTTTGTTTTTTCCATGTGCTCCTGGTTATTCCTGGCGAGACTTCTGCTGATGTTCTCCGAGTGCTTCTGGTTATATCTGAGGAATCTATCTCTGCATGAAGATTTTTTGACATAATGAGACATGCAATTTTTTTCAGAGTTCCATTTAATTAGTTATTTTCTGCCAGCACTTACAATATTTTTATCAGGTGGTATTCAAACAAAAATATCCATTAATCAGTCAAATAATATGCCTTAAGATGGCTGAGAATCACTTTCATGCAAGACTCACTTCCTTCTCCTTGATATCTAGCAGTCATCCTTCTCTTGCGATCGTGAGTGAACATCTTGCATATCACATGAAAATTAAATAATACTGTTAAGACCTACGTATATGGTGATAACTGGGTTCGTAAGGAATAGCCCAATTAAGTTTTATTAATTACTAATATTTACATTAATAATTAATAATTATACTTAAAAATATACGATCACCAGTCACTGGCACTTAAAAATGTTTATTCGCAAGCCACACAATGTTTGTCAAGTTCCACAGTTTGCACTCCTCACTGTAGCTAGGCTCAACAGTGGTTCGCCACTTACCTCACGCCTGACCACACACACAGTCTCGCGTCACTCAGTTGCACTCTCAATCCCGTAGCTCCACGTCGCGCCACTCTCTTCGCCGATGTCGCACTTCCCTTCACTCGCGGAACTCTCCGAACTCTCGGAACTCGCTCGGAACTACTGCGAAGGCCGGCGTCGCCCTTTTATACTAGTGATCATCTTTCCAGAATGGACAGGAGCGACTTCGACACATCGCGTCATCCCGGGCCGACCCGACGCCCGAAAAGTCTAGAACGGCAGTGTTTATTCATGCCACTCCGCGCGGTGGCCAGTGGAATCCCCAAGGACGCTCAGCGTTAGATAACAGCGCCGAGGAAGGATGTCTCGGGGGATGGGGAGAGGGGTGGAGAGGTCCAGCCGCGCTAATGCGCGCATGACGTCAGTGGCCGTGTGAGACATCCCGGGCCAGACTACCGCTGGAGGGCCCGCTCAGGTATGTGGCACGCGTCGCGGCTCTGCTTCCCAGTTCGTAACACTACTTACCTCCATACAATATGTGGCGGCATCAGTTTTTTGAAAAGCAGAACTACTTGTCCACGAGTCTTTCCAAATTTCATATTAACTCTCGCTGGCGAAATATTAAAAATTATATTTAAGTAAATGTCCCAATTTAAACCTCTCAGTTTGCATCTGGTATTAGTCGCAGAAGCTAACATGGATCCTGGTGTGTTGTCTGTAGCTGTATCGGATGGACACCGCTGTTTTACTGCAGCAAGGTGTTTGTCCTGAAAATGAATGCTAGACGTCACGAGAAGAATGATTATGTTAAAAACCCACTAAGTAAAATGTTAATCTGTGATCGGTGTAGCAGGTTGTTTACACGAATTGATAGCTTATTAAAAGCTGGCAAGATCGAAGACTGTATTATCTTTGAAAGATTTGTGCAATGGGAGTGCATGACTTGATGTAAGTTTTTGGACATACGCCATTGCTAAAAACTTTTTCTGTTGAAGAAAAACTAAAAACTAAAAATAAAGAAATATATAAATAAAACCCAAAAAAAATGCAAAAAAAAAACACAAAATTAAGCAAATAATTGCTGTTGTCAACAAGGATCTGGGAAGACTCCACACCACTCATACAGGAATCCGATAAAATAAAAAGGAAAATCAAAGAATCAGCCTTCATTATTAGCAATAAAAATATTTTCAGCCAGCAGAGCATTGAATTAAAAAATATGTGGATCCCTTTGATAAAGAGAGAAACATCTCTGCAGCACAAAACAATAGCCAATACTTAACCTACCATAACCAATACGCTTTAACTCCATGGTGCACAGCCAATGGGGAGACAGCTCGTCTGCCATTAGCTGAGCAAGATGTAGCCCCTTCTCTGATAAATACCCTCATTTTTCCAGCCCCTACTCAGTCGCACCTGTGTTTCCGTACCATGTGCGTATCTGCCAATTGCAGTTCCCGAAACGTCGCTTGTTTCTGTTTTGGTAAAACTGTTGTGTTCGTTTCGTCTTTTTCGTTTTGTCGTGTTTTTTGTCTCGTCTCAACTGTTGTGCTGAATTCTTTTTGGGTTCAATATTTTTGTGCTGTCATCATTTTTGGGTTTTTTTTATCGTTCTATTCTGTTTTGGAAAACTATTGTGTTTGTTTCGTCTTTTCGTTTTGTCGTGTTTTGTTTCGTTTCAACCGTTGTGCTGAATTTTTTTGGGTTCAATATTTCTGTGTCGTCATCATTTGTGGGTTTTTTTCGTTCTCTTAGTACATTTTTCTTTGTTTTTCTTTGTTTTGTTGACCATATTCCTGTCACGGAATATTTTGTGGTGTTTATATCCTTGTTGACAACAGCAATTTTTTGCTTAATTTTGTGTTTTTTTTTTTGCCTTTTTTTGGGTTTTATTTATATATTTCTTTATTTTTATTTTTTAGTTTTTATTCAACAGAAAAAGTTTTTAGCAATGGCGTATGTCCAAAAACTTACATCAAGTCATCGAAGACTGTGATGAAGCGCTGTCACCAAAACGATGGAAATGTCGTAATAACATAAGTTATTCGATAAATCTTTCGATGATCACTGGAACTATAGTGGTCTTCAAAATATGTATAATAAACATGCAAGGAAGATAACAGCAGCAGAAGAGATCGATTACACATCATGGGAAGATCCTAACATATTGCTCGATCGTCTAATTCTACTGATGGCTTCGCTGAGGGCAGGAAACTATTCGCACCTCAACGAAGTAGCCACCATACTCAAAGAACTGAGGGAAGCTGGATACATACAATAATGGCTTTCGTTACCTGCATTTGTATAAAATAAAATCATTATTTTAATTTTAAATATGATTGTTTTATCTCGAAATCTTAATTTTAACTAAGACAGTTCTCGCGACTGCGTGTTCAATGTGTGCATTATGTGTCCATTGCATGTTCGGTGTGCATTGCGTGCTCGGTGTGTGCACTGCATGTCCATTGCGTGTCCTTTTTATCAGTTGTGTGTACATAGCGTGTCCACTGCGTGTCTAGTGTGTCCATTGTGTTTCTAGTGTATACATTGTATACATGGGTGTCTATTTCATTTCTAGAGTGTACATTGTTTGTTCGGTGTGTACAAAAATCATTCATTATGTGTTCGGTGTATTGAATTAGGTGTTGATTGCGTGTCCAGTGTGTACATTGAGTGTTCGGTGTGTGCAAAGTGTATTTATTATGTGTTCGGTGTGTTGCATCAGGTGTTGATATCGTGTTCATTGCCTTTATTGTGTGTTATTTTCTTTTGCTGAATGTGTGTCGTTTCGTTAAATGTGTGTAGTCAAGACTGAAGTCAGGTCAATATTGATCTCGTGGTCTATACGCCTGATATTGAAAATGAAATATTTAAAATGTTTGTGACTATCGTCGAAATATACTACTTGGTTCAGCGATGCTTGGCCTATGCGGAAGAATTTGTACATGGCATGTTTAAAATGTACGTAGAGTATAGAAAAAAAAAGTCTCGTGGTTCCGATTTACTTGGCCTGAATGAAGATTTGTTGTTTCTTATTATAAGTAGCGATGTCTTTTTTTTTTTTTTGTGGCATATGGCCAGGGTTTGACTCTGGTATATGCACTACAGATATTTTTCGGGGCGCAAATGCTTCGTTGGTAAGTTCGTTTTCGTACTTTGAGGCGATTCCAGCAAGTACTTTTCATGTACCGGGTTATGATTTCAGCGACGTTTTAAACATGTTAGCGACACGGCCGGGGACCGAGGTCTGTGCACCGCGTGTTGATGCCACGTGGTTGGTTAACTGACATTTCTGCAAGCAAACTAATCTCTCCCCGCGCGCCGGCAGACGATTCGAGTCCGGGCGGGCTCTGCCTAGTGAATATTTTTTATAAACTTTGTGGTTAACGAGCATTAATTTAGGTATTTTGACTAGTTGTACGTGAATACTTTTAACTTAGCATGTATTGTAATTTATTTTTCAACATGAGGCAAGAAAAAAAAGTTGTCATGTGGGTTTCTTACACATGGTCCTTACTAAATGAATGGCTGACATTTGGTGTTAGCTAACTCCTGTGACTAGCTGTTTCATGTTATATTGTTGTTTTTTTTGTTATTGTATTCCGGAAATTAGATGTAGGCTATAAATTTAATCAATTTAAATAACTCCGTACTGCCTCATATCGAACCGTGGACGAACATCTATCGAATTATTCTTACATTAAAAAATGATTTTTTTGATGAATTTTGGATTTTTTTTCAGAATTTATAGCTCTGAAAAATTAAAGATTTTCAAGATGGCGGACAAATGGCAAGATGGCGGATGCCACAGTAACAAATAATTACTGTACTCTGGCGGGAAAATTATACTAATATGTTGGCAGTGCCCTCTAGCAGACAAATAGAAAATTGCTGCCTCCAGCAGACGAATACAAGATAGACGCTATAATGTCATACTGGCTAGCGCAATACCTGCCTTGTTTTTAGTGGTGTGATGTCAGTCTGTTGGTGGATTCTGTGGAGGAAGGTTTCTTCGTCATTTGTAATCAATTGCATTCGTCGTGTTCGAATTGAGGACTTCGAGCTCTATTATTTAAGTTCGTTTTTTTTAAATTAAAATCCTACTAATGAAATTTGTATGGATTTGAAAAAATTTCCCATTAAATTGGATAATAACTACAGAATTTCAAGATGGTGGCCGTAACGAAAATTGCAACATTGGGGGATTAGAGTGCTTGGTTCCACGATAGTTAATTTTCAAGATGGCGTCTGAGGTCAGAGTTCAAGGTCCAAGGTCCAAGGTCAAATGTTAAGGTCCATGGTCAAGGTCAAATGTCAAATTAAAAATAGTATTTAAATAATTGTTATAAATATAAAAAGTTTTACACTTAAAATAGGATAATTATCGGTTTTCAAGATGACTGACAATTTTTAAAATGTCGGAATTTCTATTTATTCATATTTTATTAATTAATTTTTTTTTAAATTTAAAGTTTTTTCTATTTTTCAGATTAAAATTTTAGATATTTAAGGTGGCGACCATAAAGAAAAGTGCAACATTAGAGATTGGGATGTTCGATACCAAGATGGCGGCCGTAACGAAAATTCAACGTTGACATAGTTCTAAATGGCGGAAAATTCTAGAATTCAAGATGGTGACTTAGCTCAACGTCATCTAAGATTGCCGACGTGATGTTAGAATTATATATGGCAACCATAACGAAAAGTGCAATGGTGACGTCATCATCTAAGATGACCGTCGTGACGTCAGGGAGGTTGGTCATTGACCATCTCTCGGCTCCAGACCCAGGAACCAGTTCCCGGACCGCCATTCTTATACTATTTACTGCTAATAATAAAGTAGTTATAATTGCAAACACTAAGCGACTAAGTAATGTTTAATTGAACGTAGTTATATAACTACCGTAAAACCTTTCGCTGTTAAACAAATCGATTGAAATAATCAGAACAACCACATGTCTAAAAATTTTCAGAAAATAACATAAAATAACACGCCAAAAATAATTTTACAACAGCGACAAGTTTTGCGCTGGTTGTAGAACTTGTTTCAATTAAACATTAACCAGGCGCTCAATGTTCCATCATAAATACTTTCTGTATAATTTGCAGTAAACCAGTAGTTTGCTCCAACTTTAAAAGCGTAGCACTAGCCGTACGACCATAGGTCGTATATTTGTTTTCAAATTATTCGTGATGAAGTTGTAGTTGAAGTTTTTCGGTTGAATTCTGACTCATTTTTAATAAACATACAAATATAGTTGAAATTAAACTCTTCGACGAACTGCTGCAACACTTAGTCAGGCATCAATCAGTATTCCACGTGTCACAGGCGTGATAGGCGTTTAAACGGCTTAGTGAATGCCGACAGAGAAAGCGCCCTCTTCTTACAAATAATTCCAGACCGCACCACTGCAATCGGCTGTTGAGGGATAGGACTTTTCAGACGCGTTCATTGAGGTTTTTTTTTGTGCCTTATTGATTGCCATATCGCGTCATTAAGTCTGCCCCATGGGTTTTCGTAGGAGGGGGGGGGGGGCAGAGATCAAACGAAACAGAAGCGATGACAACTCCCCTTCCCTTCGTCTCCATCCCTCCATCAAGCAGTGTTACCATGTTTTCGAGAATGCCAACACTTGTACCTGAGTTCGTTTGTGAGTACGACTTACGAAATACGAATTGGCTTCATTTCTGAACGCCCAATTACGAACATTCTTAAGATGCTTAAGTAAGATACAGTATTTATGCATGTACGGCTTATCACAGGCACTTGTGGAACACAAAATCACTTGAAAAATAACGTATATTCTTTAAGAAGAAGTCTGAATTAGAAATAAGCATGACACGTCAAAGGGGAGGCTAATTGTTGCAATAAAAAATCGTATGTACTTTTACAAAAGATTCCTTTGGAAACCATTTGCCAACAAATAGTTTGTAATACTACAAGAAATATATTAAACTTTGCACAACACATGGCTATGCTTTTTTGCATGAATAAAACACCCTTTTCGAGATAATACGGAGTATTTCTTGCGAAAATTAACGCATAGTTTTATATTTGAATTTTTTTTTCATTCAAGCATAATACTATTTTAAACTTTAGAAAAGACCATCGAATATTCAATAATTGGATTTATTTTGTTTTATTGTGCTTATTAATGTGTGTAGTTTATACTGGAGAGCTATTCAGGGAACGGTTTACAAATTATTTTTAACTATTGGCGGTACTGGGACAACATAAAGCATAAATTCCCGGGTAAGAATCCGCACACAGTATTACTGCTAACACTACTTTGTAGTGATACAGTTGTTTTCCTGTAAAGGTACAAATTGACAAACATCTGTAATTTTCCATGTACAAAAAATAATGTTACAGTGTGGGCCCGGCAGCACTGCTTCCGGCGCGAGTCTGGAAGAAGAGTGAGGGAAGGGTATCACAACGTATGCAGAGCTCATACACACCCTGTGTGCCCTTCAACTCTGTGGGATTTGCGACCCTCGGGCGGTAGCTTTCGTTTGAAGTTGCAGCGAGGGAGTGTGTTAGGGATGGGAAAGAAGGAGGCGGAAAGTAGGAATGTAAAGAACCGCCGCGTAAAGGAAATTGTGTGTATGTGTGTGTTTCCTTCTCTCGCCCGCCTGAAGAGAAGGGTGGGGAGGGAGAGGTCTCCTCGCCTGGCAAGTGCGCGGTTACACGAAATGCGGAGTTGTTTCCGAGGGGGGGAAAAAAACGTATAAGGAATGGCGAAGTGGATTGCGGATTGGGAAAGACTGTGGTTTTCCTAAAGGAAAGACCCTCCCTCCCCTCTTTCCCCCCATCATCGCACGACTCCGACCGTCTCTTAGGGTCGAACCCTTTCAAACCCTCTTACGTCCTGCCTCTCGCTTGCCGGGTCAAGGCCGCGACTCGTCGCGAATATCGGCCGCTGAATTATTAAGGCTCCTCCCTTCGGGGGCGCTGTCCCGGGACGCTGGGCGCTGGTTTCAGGGTGTTCCGTTACTGACATAGGGCGTACTGGCGCGACGGCGCGTGGCCCTGGATCAGGATAGGACAAACATTCTTCCCGCAGACAGGAAGAACCCAGGGAATCTAAACTGTATCTCCAAAACCTTGAAAACACAGGGAGATGGTCATTATCTTGGTTGCAAAACAATATCAGTAGTCTGGATGTTTAAAACTTGTATACATATAATATACAAATTCGTGTGCAGTTAAAAAAACGTTTATGATTTTGACTAACGTTAATTAAAAATAATAGATATAAGCTACTGTATTAATTTGAAGCTATGCTCCCATATGTAAAAGAGTAACAACCTACCAGGCCGACTTCTGAAGAAACATGAAACACAGACAATACATAAGCATACTGAAAAACTTCAAACCAGTGTGCCCTCCGAAAAAAAAAAAAACTACAGTCGAAAAACTTGCCTGAGGCCTGGTTTGCATGGGACAGCCGCGAAGGGGATAGCAACACGAATCAAAGAACACATCAGGAACTACAAAAACTTTATAGCTGTTCAGGAAAATAAAATTTCAAGTTTTTGCAACAACCCCTAGCAAAGAGCGAGTGAGAGCGCTCTGTCGGCTAATTGAAACACGGTGATAAAATATAATATATATTTTTTACACCATACCTCGGGAAGCGAGGCACAGATAGAATCCTTGTTTCCTCTTCCCCTTCCCCTCTTCCAACAACCATCACCTAGGCATGGTAACACCTTGTGAAATAACCGGCCGTAAAAAACGTCCTAATAAAGGGTCGCTAACCCTCAAACAAGCCGACATAGGAGCGACACTAAAATCCCTTCACCCTGCACCCAGCCCCTGACCCAGCATAGTGGAGTCAGAGCTACTGAGCTGCGCACCTCATTGCCTGTTCTCGGTAGCCTTCCATACTGTCTGCCCATGTCTCCTTTTTGGCTGTGATGGACGGAAGAAACTCGTTCCCTACTTATGGTCTCCGCCTACCCGGGGACATATACGATGTGCAGAGCTTCAGGAAAAACAGCGCGAACTGAAATTCACTCAAGATATCCGAGTGGAGTCTGTTTACGAAAAGCATTTAAGAATTTGCTGAGGGCGATTATTATTAATTTTATGTATTATATTAATTATTTAAACTGTATTTTTAGAAGAGTTAAAATGGCTAAAAGGCGTGTTATCAGTGTAATTTTTAGGCATAAAACAACCGGTGGAGATTCTCAAAAACACTTAAGGGACTTGCAATACATATTGATCTTATTTTCACCGCGTTAACCTGGTGTTACGGTCACCGCTCAAATTTCATAGTTGCCCTGTGCACGTCGAAATGACTGCGCGTCAGTCCAGAGTCTTGCGCTTAGAGGTGATACTGCGCTAGAAGCTCCAAGGAGCGTCGCTTTTATCATCCTGCCTCACTAACACATTTACACCCCTGAATAGGCGGGTCCCTTAACTCAGCCAGTGTACGAACACACTTAAATAGTTGCGGCATGCAAAAATAATTTCTGCCAATAATGAGAGCAATAAGTTACAACGGATCCCAGACATTCTTGGCGCTAAGTATGTTCGCCATAGGTCGATAGCCCTCTAAATTTTTGGATTCCTTAATTTTTTTCGTGGTGTGACCATAATTTTTTTGCAAGGGCTTATTTATAACACGTACGCTGACAAAGCATGGATGATAAATACAGACTGCAAAATTTGCCTTATTATTTTTAGAGAGGCTGAAAGGTATACCGTTATACATTTGACCTGCGGTCTCACGTAGTTTTCGACACGTCACAAACGGTATAATACAAATAACATTACAACTTTACGACATTAAAGTTATCCAATCACAAGCAATCCCGCCGGAATGTAAAATGCGGCAATAGCCAATGGACAATAGACAAGGACTTATTTGTATATGACTGTGTGGAGTTCATCATTGCTCCAAAAAAATACGCGAATGTGACAAAACTGTACATATGGAATCACCACATTTTGTGCTTTCATTGTCGTCTATCGTTCAACCAACTACCGTATAGGTAAGCAAGATGTCAACTTCTAAGGATGGCCACAATCGTAACAGGTCCTAATACCAATGTCTGTCAAATATTGAAATTTGCAAAACTAAATCTGTCAATATGTGACCTAGTGTCGCAATATTTACATTTTAGGAAATCAATCTTGGTAATGTCATTGCGACAAGAAAAATTTAATGATCGCGATTTTTTTTCAGGTGCTGGTTCATCTCATGCTTAGATTATATATTGAGACTTTCATTTGTCTATTTTAAACATAATTTACTAAAAAAAATCAAATCACCTTATACTTAGGTATAAATACTGAAACAATTGGCCCGGCTGGTAAAGTGGGGCAGGAGCGAGAGATAGGGGTAGGGTGGCAGGCGCTTTTACCAAAACGTAAATTTTTCTAACGTTATTTTTGGTCAGAGATAAACGGCCCCTAACCTCACCCTTTACTCCGACACTGGGAGACTGCAAAAAATTATTTTTTTCACACACGTAACAGTAAAGTTCCATGGTAGCACTCCGCGCGAGTTATACATGTTCTTGCGCGTGGCGGCGAGGGAGCTGTTAGCTCGCGTGACGGAGTCGTCCTTGAGCGGGTAGTTGTCTTAGATATTTTGCTTTAATATTTCGGGTTTTTGCTCTTAATGTTACATAAATTCGTAATACAAATGTGGCTTACTGTTTGCAAATGTATAATAAATATCTATTTTTACTTAAAGATTAAATTAAATTTCAACGTTAGCATAAACTAAGATTATGTTATCGCGTCATATGAATTTGAATTAATTGTTTTTAAGTAGCTTTTTGTTGGTAAACATATTTTTGAGCTATTTATAAATTCATATTCGGCGTTTCAAATACCTTGAAAATTTTAGTTTTTTTAGAATTACGTGCTACTTTTTATTATACAAATGGTCGTAGTGTTTCTTGATCCATTTATTAACCTTTACTCTTTTTTATATTATGAATTTACTTTAAAATCATGGTAAAAAGAATTCATAGATGTATAATAATTTACGTTACTATCCCCTTAAAGCTCCTTTGCAATAAGCAATAAGGAAAGGGGTTGTGTTGTTACATAACTGGCCGTCTGTATAGGGAAGTGATGGCGTTGAGGAGACCTCCTACCAAAAGAAGGAGAAATAAAACAATATTGTAAAAAAGGGGGCGCAAAGAGAAAGAGAGACCGTAAGAGGGTGCAAATGAAAGACGGAGCCACAGAAACAAAAAAAAAGAATAAACACACAAAAAAAACGAAGGAGAGGGTTAGCACAGCTACCGTCCGTTTTATAACCGGATAAACACGTGAAAAATACGCCGCTATACGAAAAAAACGCCATTGTAGTTTGGAAAGTAAAGACGGAAAAGTGTGATTACGTATAGCTTACGTGGCAAATAAACTTTTTTTTCTTTCCTTTATTATATTTCGCTTTTTACTGTCCGCGTCTTGGAAGGAAATAAAAGTATACTAGTGATGGGTCGAATCCTAATTTGCTCGGATCCTATTTCGATTCCAGATCTAGTCTCAAGAGTCAAATGTGAAATAATGTATGTGAAATAAAAATACTATTAACCATGATCTTAAAGAATTCTATCTTTCATACGTTCGTTCCACGAACAAAGTTGCCCGAATCAATAAATATCTTGATTTTAAAAATATAATTACATATTAAAAGTATAATATGTTTGAGAAATTTAATAGAATAGGTACGGAGAAAACACAGACAACCCTATTAAACTTCAGAGTTGTTAGTGGCGAATTTTTAATTTTACTGCATTTGCTCCAATATTTTTTTCTGATCTTTCTGATTCTGATATCAAATATCTCAAATACTAGAGATTAGATTGTTTTAATAGGTGTTGAGTAGGTATTCGGCTGTGCTAACCCTGAATAAAAGCATATGGAAAGAAAAGTCGCCAGAGAAAACTTGTGACTCATTGACCGTTAATAAAACGCTACAGGCCTACTGCACGCCGCGATAAAGGTTCGTACACCTCAAAAATGTTCTTTTTATGATGTGGCAAATTAGTTCTACTGATGATTCTAACAAATATTTTTAATGTGAGGCTAGGGCAGATTTTGCAGAGCCAACAAAATATGTTGGTCCTTTCAAATGTATATATACTAACAAAGAGAAACATAACTATATTTTGTAATAATCAATCACTCACATTAACTTATATTCAATCAAACATTATTGCACCACAGCTCAACCTGAGCACGGGAGGTGAGTGAACACCTGAATCACGCGCGCTGCAGCCACAGCGTGGGTTTATGTGGCAGCGAGTGAATCCGCGGGGCGAGTGGGCTAGTAATCTCGCTAATTGTTTATTGGCTCTTTGCGCAGGTTTCGGCTTTTTTTTTTTTTAAAATTCCCAATTGGGAAGCCATGACGGAACATCACCACAGACACTCAAGCCGGAAAGTAGGATTCGATTACACGAGCGACGCGCGTTTAAGGGTGTGCGTTTCGTTTTCACACCGTTATTATATGTTTTCGCTAAACACTGTTAAACCTGCAGGCTTTTGAAAAAAAAGTATAGATTATATACTTTTAGCATGATTAGCTGTCCATTAAAGGTTTTTGGGGTTTAGCTTACGAATAAGGAGAGTTATAATGGACTACAGAAACAAAAAAAAATTAGGTTAAAAAGCAATAACGTCTGGCTTCGACATAATATGGTTTGTATTTATTTCAAAACCAAATAATGAAGTAGCCAATAGAATTGCCTGAAAACTGAACCTATTTACTTCTCCTTATTCGTACGTCCCGAAAACATTAACTTTTGGCAGCTGATCGTGCGAAAAGTTTGCAATGTGTGTGTACATGTATATATATATATATATATATATATATATATATATTGTTGTATTAGTTATACCACTAAAAAAATTATGGCGAGTAGATGTTGGGGTCGACCACCGCTATTTTTTTTTTTTTTGTGGATTCGATTCAAGTTCCAAAGTAGGATGCAAGTTCGGGGTTGTCCACGTCCATTGATTCTATATTCGACGCTCTACCGTTGGGCTGGGCCGATGTAGACGGCAGCAGCTCGAGGCGTCGTATTGCGTCGTGTGCGCTCGCCAATCCGGGCTGCCTTGGCCCCGAGTCCGCGGCATTTTTCTTTCCAAATCGATCTCTCTGGCATTCGGAAAGTCTTTGTGGCCAGTTATAAATGGGTGTCACTCGTTGCTTCTTTGATTTCAACACTTTTGTTTGGGCATTATTCCTTTTTGCTGGCGTACTAAAATATTGTGCACCAAATATTAAAGTATTTTTTTTACGAAGAGTATTTTACATTCTAACGTAAGGAATACAATTAGTTTGGAGCCATTCTCGACCAAGTAATTTCATTGCTAGCTCGCCTGTGACTGAACGCTAGCCGTGCCTACAAAGCATTTTAGTGTTAGCTGCCGCGCGGTTACGTCATTCGGTGTCGTTGGGAAGGGGGGGGGGGAGAGCGTTGGTGCCAGCTTTTGCCGTCGCCGTTAGAGCGGGCTTTGCAATAGTATAGTTATTATTTGCCTCGAGTGTATAGTTTGGCCATAGTAGGCGTTTCAAAGTATTCAATTTTCGTGTCGCCAAGATTCTGTAATGACCCCCCTCCCCCCCTCACCCGTATGGATACGACACTCATCGAATTTACATCAAAAGTTTACATGTTTAATAGTGTTAAATGCTAATGTGAAATATTGAGCTGAAACGGGACGCACACCCTTAACCGTCGCAAAGCAAATCACGTGAAAAATACGAAGCAATAGGGTCACGAGGTACCTACAAGGGAAGGGGAAGGGAACGTTGTAATCGGAGCACTTGACGTTAACCATCAGACATTAGCGTGCGGAGCTTGGAGGTTATCGTTCCTATATCCGTGTGGTTTCCCCCCCCCCCCCCCCTCTCTCTCTCTCTCTCTCTCTCTCTCTTTCACACACACACACACACACACACTCACTCACTCTCTCTGTGTAACCTTTCACATCACGTGTATCATCCGCCCAGGAAAAATCTCATTACAGCATAATTCGTGCCTTTTTTAAAATTTAACCTATCGGGTTAGCGGTAAAATGGGGGGACGGGAGGGTGGTTGATGGTTGATCTCTGATCCCTGCCTTTTCCAATCATCCGACTGAGGGCTGTAATTTCTGTTTTGAATTGTTTATCCGCATGCTGTTGTGGTGTCTGCTGAAGTAGCAGCCGCGCTCCCAGCGGACAGTCCCGAACTACGGCCCACCTAAATGCACTGTGCGAGCATTCGTAAAGCAACATGTAACGACATGACACAGACTGTACTGGCGTGCTAATTGGTTGGAAAGCGTTACATTCGTTGAAATAATGCAGTCCGCTTGGAGCGCGGCTCACACATGCCGAGCTGATGTCGGGCCGCGCCACAAACAAGACTTTCCGCCTCGCCAACTTTTTTTTTCCCTTTCCCCTCCTCCTTCACCACACGCCCGGAAGTCGGGACAATAGCTAGCCGACGGTCCCATGGCGTTAATTACGGGCCGTTCCTCGGCCCGCGGTCCCGGGGTTGGCGAGACTGTCGCCACGCTAATTGCCGGCGAACTGCCGCCAACCTCACGCGCGAAAAAAAAAAACATTAGCTTTGACCCGCCTCCCGCACGCACAAGCGCCGCCGTGGCCCACCAATCACTTAATTGAATCTATAATTACCGGACACCCGCCCAATTGGCCAAACAAAAACATCGGCGCGTTGTGGGGTTCCGTGGTTCTTTTGCTAGTAAAGGGGGGGGGGGGGAGAGAGAGAGACAGAAGCCCCCTCCTTTCCATAGCCAAAATATTTCGCTACTCCGCTGTACCCCATCCCCTACTCCCCCATGTGAGTTCAGTCGTTTCAATTAAACACATTATCCGGTTTTCGGCCCTAAGAGAGGAGTGGGGATGGGGCGAGTTGCCAAACCAAACGGCCGCATGAGCCTCTTTTCACACGCAGATGTCCCTCTCCTTTCCCCTGTGCCGTTCCCTTTCCTTCTGACAGCGCACAGATTACTCGGCGGTGCATCAACCTGGACCTCTCTTGTAACTGTATTATTATTACTGACTCGTTGCAAACACCCCACTTGGGGTGGTTTGTGTGTTTTACACTCTTAAGGACGGTTAGGATGATCACATTGGCTCATCATCATTCATAAACGGGCCAAATTCGATTATTCTACCTTCCCTATAAGTATGGAAAAATTAAAATAATGTGATTCCTCTCTCTGGAAGCATACGTTAGCGTCAGTATTAGCCAGCTGAATAAGAATATCATAAGAGGATGTCAAAATAAAATTCAATTTAAAAGTTACGATGCATTGCTTTAGAAACTTCACAAAACTTCTATCTATCGACATCTTTAAAAATTTAAATAGGCTTCAATGCTTACTTAAACGTTTTAAAGCTAGCTGCTAAAAATCACAAACAATAATGATTATTACATACATACAGAAAAAAATTTTGTAAATATACTGAGACCTCACGATGGATTATCATAACATTAATCTTGGGAACCAAATTCAAAAGCTTCTACAGTTTTACAGTGACATTAATTTACTTTCACCACCCAAAGACTCTTAATTAAATAATTATGGCAAAATATGAAGACTGCCAGAGTAACTACATCGCCGACAGATGCAGTCAAAATTTTCGTCATTACTCGCCTTAAGAAGCCTTTCTACCGGCAGCTGCCCCGAACGAGTAGCTCCAATCGTTCTGGGCGCTCGCTCGGAACTCATTCGTCGTGGAATGGGCTCGTGGAATGGTCAGCGAGTGCACCGCCAACTCGTCAGCCTCATGTAGTGGTGAAGTCTCGCCGGCAACCTCTGTTGTCTCCAACTTCTCCGAGTCGTGCTGGTAACACTCCAGAGTATGCCGGACCTGACTCACGCCTCTTTACTGCTGCTTGTTACCGAGCAGAAATTACTAACTATGACTACTCCTGAAACTCGCTACGTTCGCAACACTGTTAGTTTCTATGGCGGAGAATTTGCCAGTAAAAGCAGACTTGTTGCTAACACTTTTTACGTTAATTTTCGTATTATCCTCGTTACTGCTGAGTTTTAAAAATGAAGTCTCTTAAAATGGCGTTGTCAAAATAAGGAACGTCTCTGCTCGCACCGCCGCGCCGCCTTCCTCAAGCATGCAGACTCCGACTTAAACTGGTCAATAATTACTTTCGTAAAGCGAGTTCCTGAAACTACTCGCTTTCTACTTGCAACGAGACTGAGATTAAGGTAGGTCATTATTCCAAACTTGAATTTGTCCTCTGACACGGACTTGACGTTATCCTTTTACTTTTCACTTCAAGCAGAGCGGGTGGCTGACGTCACTGACGAGGCTTGGCAAGGGGCGACGGCGGAAAGGTGTTTGTGGCTTGTCGGACGGTCTTCGGAGGTCTCTCCTCGACGGCTTCGCTGGGTCTCCTATGCCATTTCGATTTCTTTTTGTTTTTTCGTCATTAAGTTTTTAAGGGATGTTTCTTAAAGCGTGAACTCGATACCTCCCATGCATTTGTTGTTCTGCCACAAGTATTTTTACAGATACTATGCTTGTTAATAATAAGTAAGAATATAATTTTTTTTAAAATGTAGTAGTCTCTGTATACTGCATACCTACTATTGCCGATTACTGTAAAATTCGCGGATTAATTTCGCGATAGGATAGAGTCCAAATACTTTGACATTATTTTGCTTCAGTGATTGGGCCACAGTTTATCTGAAGGACTCTGGGCCAATGAAAAATCTGTAACAGAAGAATTATCGAATCACTATCATTCCAGTCAACAGGTGTTACGAGTCGGTAACCAATCAGCAGATGTAATTTGCACGAGTGCATAGAGGATCATGGAGTCTATCCTTTAGGGATTTGAAATCGCGAATTTTACAGGTCTCTACCGATTACTGATGTGTTAATGCCATATGTTCAGTTTCTTCCTTTTGTCACCATAAATTTTATTTATCCATGCTGAAACAAAAATATTTTTACAGCAATTAAGGGTTGAATGTTTGTTGTGGATTTCCCCCCCCCCCCCCACCCCTCCCCCCTCACATCATTCTTTTGTCAATAGTTTCTCGTTTTTAGAACTTGCACTCGAGATCTTTCCCAAACCAATTTTAAATTGTCGAAACTAATTCCGTTAGAATTTTTAAATGCCGCGAAAATTATACACGTACGCTACCAGTTTGATATGCGTCCCAAAAAAATAGGTTATTTTTGATGCATTTAAACTATATAGTTTTAACACCATGAAATATTAGCAAAAACAAAATATCGATGTTTGGGGGTCGGAAAACAAATTATTTCTGCTCGAAAACAGAACGTACCCTAAAATCAAACGTGTATGTGCAGTGTTATTTCGAGGTTGGTATTGGCAGAAAGACCAATTCCAGGAGGAGTTCTTAGTCCCTGGACTGCTTTCACCTAGCTGCGGGGTGCACATTTTGGAACGGTCTTTGAGTAGGAAGAAAGCCAATCTTCGTAGCGCAGTTGTTCGACTCGCTAACTACGCGCGCACGTTTAAAAGCTTTTGAACTGTGTGATTATGAGTCCACGTACTATGATTTTTCGAATATAAATTCAATTTTGTTAATTTTTTTCTCCTAAAAACAGCTTACAGCAAGCAAATAGTAAACATTGTGATGACTCTCATACATGTGTGAATGTATTGGTTATAAACGTTATATTACTACTTAGTTGTTTTTTTTTCTGTTTATCGCGCGGTTAAA
This sequence comes from Bacillus rossius redtenbacheri, assembly GCF_032445375.1. Taxonomy (NCBI): domain Eukaryota; kingdom Metazoa; phylum Arthropoda; class Insecta; order Phasmatodea; family Bacillidae; genus Bacillus; species Bacillus rossius. The sequence goes on along the minus strand of NC_086330.1, from coordinate 302,048,538 downwards.
AACTCGCATGCTCACAATGATGCGATAAGTTGCTGTCGCGGCGCGTGTTCCGCATCGCGTCTGTCGCGCTAATGTGATGCCAGCATTATCCAGGCTGACCACGAGGCAAAAAAAAAACTTAGCAATTATATATACCTATATATTAAAATTAAGGTGAGTCCGAATTCGACCGTTACACTTTGGCTGCAGCTTCATCACGCAACGAATTAACATGTGAACTTGGAGTTAAACAAAAGTCTCCATTAAAAAGAATGGGTGCGTGTACTTATGTACGCGCGTAGAAGTTATACTTACTTTGCATAATGAAAAACTAACTAATTTTTCATGCAAATAATTAATATAAATAAAATAATAAAAGATCTGGAGTGATATTATAAATACGGTTGGTAAAGTATAAATTAAATCAAATTAAATATTTAAATTATTCAAGATTAATGCAAACATGTGTAAATTCAATTATTTAATGTAGTAAAAAAATATATTAATTTTTATTATAAATTAACGTCAATAAGTTGAATGTTTATTCTAATTTATTAATTTTAATTATTCAGTAAGTAGTAATGTTATAATTTATAATAAAAATAAATTGTACACACGGGAATATAACCTAACTTATGTTAATACAGTAGAAAATGTTTATAAGCACAATTTATATCACTGATATTCTAAGTAAATAAATGTTTTAATGATATGGACCAGTATTCAATATCTATCACTATAGTAGGTATATGGTTTAATTAAAAGTATATATATAATTAGTAGTAGTCTTTTTTGTATGTAACCTTATTTTTCATCGTGTGAAAATTTCGTTGCATGATGCGCGCGAATCTTAAAAAAAATGCACTCATTACTTTTTCATAACGCGTCTAAAAAAGTATAAATTTAAAAAAAAAGTCTTGTAGGTTATATGTGATGTAATATTTAAGTAATTTTAAAGACTTGGTAAATTAGTTAAAATATTTATGTGATGGTATTAATCAATTGAACAAAATATTTAGTATTTAAACATGTTTATAAGGAAGTTCCAACAAATACATGCACATACATACCGATCGTCAGTGCCAATTTAGTTTTAAAAATTACTATTTTCAGTCAGGCATTGGTTTTCCAGTAATATTTATGCCGTTTGAAGAGGCGAAACATTGAGCCCGCCCGGACTGAAGCACGCCGCGCGGGGAGTGAGGCACGCCAGGTCGCGAGCACACGACTGCGGGACAGCCCGAGTCGCGGGCGGCTGCGAGACTCGCATCTCGCCCGCGAGGGCGCGGCGGAAGGCACAGCGAGGGATGCTGTGAGCGGCAATAGGCGTCCATAGCACACACTTCCCTACATCCCTTAGCGAATGTCGCGGCAATGTAGAGGACGCATTTCTAATGGATGAATAGTATCCGAATACCTTTAGTGCTAGCACTACATGTTGATAGTTGGTCATGTGCACATGGCCATTTTGAGTCGTTATGTCCACGCATAAAAAAGTTGATAACAACGACTAATTTAAAACATTTAATGTAGCGTTGTGACTGTTATAAATGTCGGCGATCAAAATACAAAATTTGACATGAATCTCAAAATATTAAAAACGCGTATAATGTATATATTATGTATGTATATTTTATTAAGGGTTTTATTTGTCTCTATTTGAATCATTACTTATGCTTATAACATTTTAAACAAATCTTCTGCCAAATATCTGAAGTAATATTACATACAAACAAAACAAAACAAAACACGAGTCCGAAGCTAATGGATGTAGGGACGCATTAGTGGATGCGAGATTCGCATCCCTAAAAACCTCGATTTCAGTGGACGCATGAAGGGATGCCGATGCCTCCCTACTGAGAATTTGGAAGGCAACAAAAAAATGGCCGCGTTTACTACGATGCACTTCTAGTGGAGCCCTTAGCTAAGGGATCCATTAGACTAGTATACGGATACAGCTTTTGTTAGTTTCTACCTGAAGGTTTGTATTAATATATATCATTCGGTTCGTGGGCTGTTTTTATATTACCTCGAGGCAGTTTCGAAGGAAGATGAAACGTTGACAGCGTGGTGGGAGCGCCCGGACGCGGGCTTATTTATTCATACACAGCGTCTGTGTGCGCGTGTGCGCGCGGTGTCCCCATGTCGGCCGCATAAAGGCCCAGCGAGGGGCGCCTGGGAAATTGGCTGGTGGGTTTATTTCTTTGTGGGTGGAAAATTGTGGAGGGGTTTGGTCCGGGAAATGTAATACTCTTGGGGAAGAGGAGAGGGGGGAATAGGATATGTCGGAATGGTGAAAGGGGTTGGAAGGGAAAAATAGGCTTTTGGAAAGGGGGGAGGGGTTCCCAGCGTGGCGACAAAGTGAAAATCATTCCTGCGTTTTCGTTCGTCTTTTCTTCGGCTCCTCCCCTTCCCCCCTCATCACCTTTTTTCTACAGTCCGATCCAACCATGTCTCCCAGCGTGCCGCAGTCAGCAGATGTCGACACTCTGCAAAGCAGTCAGTGGCGCTGCTTGCTGGTAGAAACTCTAATTGCGAAGACTGAGATCTAGTTTCTTGAAGTAGTTTTGGGCCCGAACGCTAAATAGTAGCTTTCATATGTTACTAATATACCTACATTGATTGTGAGAATAAATATGTAAGCTATTCTCAGGCAAACAAACAAGTGAAAATTAACTCACTTTATTTTGGTAGCCACATATTTTTTGGCGTAGCATTCCAGCAATTTGGCATCTCATACTCATATAACATGCTTTTATTATTATTAAAAAACAGTATTAAGTGCTTTTCACACAGTTTAAATATCTTCTACTAAACAACTAGTCGTCTAGTAGATAAATTAACATTTTAAACCTATAACTTTGGATTAAAGATTTTTTTTTGCTATTATTTATGGGCCCACCCAACAGATAGCGTTACACGTCGCGTAAAACATGGTTTCAGTTTCCTTTGTAAGAGTCGCACTTATATCTCTCTCTCCATGTCCTATGGTTGCCGATACCTCCTGATGACCCTTCAATCTAGAAGATCCTTGAGAAGTTCCTCTTTGTGCCCGAATAGTTGCAAACGGTGCAAGGGTCCTCACAGAATCGCCGATGCAACTAGTCGTGAAAGTCCTAGTTGCTCTCGTCATGCCAAGCATCTTCGTACCCTTGGATCTGTGGCGTTTGTTCTCTTTCAGTAGACATATGACGACATTCTTAGTGACCAGCCATTTGATTTCCACAACTTTCATAATTAATACATTTTGTGAAGTTTATCTCGGAACACGTACAAATTAAATTTGTTCTGAAATGGTCTGAATAATCTGTAAACAGAAACAAATGACCACCGAATAAGTAATTATTGGTTGGTACTACAGGTTTTGTTAGAGTTGAAATAATTCTGTTATCCTTTCACGGCTAGTTCCTCACTGAGTTCAGCCTTGAAGATAAATGATCCTTTTTTTAATGCTGTAGCAGCTAAGGACGACTCCTTACAAATCGTAAACAGCCATTATATATCTATAGGTCGATCGACTTATCTGGAGATTTTTTAACTGAACGGTTTAAAAAAAATACGCAATGCCATAAAATTATAAACTAAGAACGCGTCCCCGTTCTGATGCACATCCAGCTAGGTCAAGCAGCATTTCTCGAACTAATGTCTCTCATGACATTATCTGTGCTTTTAATTGTTGGCTGCCAAAGATGAATTATTTTCGTTTATGCACGTTATAATAATATTTTTGCGTGATTACAAACATGTTTTATATTTCCAACCAAGTGCCAGTCTCTCCTGGCCTGACGATGCTGCCTGTCATGCTTGCGAAGCGAACGAAATCACGTTCGAACCAATCACGTCTGCCACATCGATGACCTCAGTCGCGAAAGACTTCCTGATCTGATAGTCGATCTTACTCCGTCCCGTCGCGGAAGCGTCCTCACTGAAATAAGCCTCAGAATTTGGCAACCGGAATATGGTTGGACAATTGTATTGGTAATTTTAATACTAGCTTTATTTTTAAATGTTTTCCTAACTAAATTTGTATTTGAAATCTTTGAAATAATTTCACGCGAAGTGACATTTGACAGTTCTCAAAAGAACTGAAACAGTCATTAAAATGAAGCCTGTAAACCTTGGTAGCTGTCGTGTGTGTTGTGTGTACATATATAATGTGAACAAACATTGTGTGTGTGTGTGTGTATATGTATATATATATATATGTATGTATGTGTGTGTGTGTGTGTGTATTTTTGTATGTTGCTCGGGTAAAAATTGCATGTTCACACTTACGCGAAATTTTTCTGTTGCATCGCCTCTTTTGCGTCTCGTCTGTCGCGCTGTTGTGATTCCAGCGTAACTAGGTTCGCGACAGCGCAATTCTAGGCGCGGGCGGATGGCTGCGAGGAAGTAGATCTTGATCAGGGCTCCCGAAGATGTTCGCCTTAGTCGGAACGAGCTGCACCTCTTCTGTCTCTCTCCGCCCGCAGCCAGCGATGTTCGTAGCGACAGAGCTCTCCCCGCAGACCGCTGTGTTAGGGCGGGTTTCTTAGCAGTGGCATTCGTCTTGCGACGTCACCCGCCTGCCTCGGCGCAACAACGGCGTAAAGGGCGCTCGCCTAGCTACGGCTTCATCGGCAGCCAAGGATCTGTTTTTATTTTCTTATTACAGTTTTGTGTAAAGAAATGTTTCGAATATTAGATTATGGGATTAAATGTTTCAGTGTTTCCTATATGCTGAACATAAGAAAGAGCGACTAAAAATCGCTAACAACTACGTTACAAATAGTACTGGTGAAAAACTGATATAATGATATCTGCCTGACTTTTTACAAACAGTAGATAACATGTATCATATGAAGTTTATACAGAGGAACATGAGTAGTATAGTAAAGTATTTCCGGAAACAGGCTTTAAGGCTGTGGAGCCGAGAGCCGGTCCGCCATCTTGGATTTGTGACGTCACGGCGGCAAAAATTCCTCAAAATTCCTCAAAAATGACTCAAAATGACTCAAAATTTCCCGTTTTAAGAAAAAATTTCCCGTTTTCGAGGGAAAAATTCCCGTTTCGAAGGAAAATTTCCCGTTTTAGTCCTTAAAAATCCCAGCGGCTAGAAATGTCCTGATAGAGGCTTAAGCATCCTTAACTCAAGCCTCAGTTAAGCCTCTATCAGGATGTGACCTTGACCTTTAACCTTCACCCCGACGGCCATCTTGGATCCACCATCTTGGATGACATCATTTCGTTTTCTCGAACATTCCGGCATTGTGTTATCCGCCATTTTGAATTATGACGTCACCGTTGCAATTTCCGTTACGGCCGCCATCTTTAACTTTTTTATTCATTATCCGATTTTAACGAAATTTTTTTTAAAAATTATAAAAAAATTTAAATAATATAAATTTAATAAAATATTTATAAAAAACAAACATTAACGACACGGAGCTCGGAGTCCTCGGTTCGAACCCGACAGAGGCAAAAAGAATTAAAAAATGACGACCGATCCTTCCCCCGCGGTGGACGCAGGCATACTGACTCCCTCCACTCTTTTTTCAAAGCATATATATATCGTCAGGTAGTATGACGTCATGTCCGCCATCTTGTCCTCGTCTGCTGGAAGCCATCATCAGTGTATCGTCGGCGAGAGTGCGCTGACGCCATGTTAGTTTAATTCTTATCCGCTAGAGTGCAGTAATCATTTATTATTGCTGTGACACCCGACATCTTGTCATTTGGCCGCCATCTTGAAAATCCATAATTATTTAGCTAGAAATTCGGGAAAAATTCCAAAATTCATTAAATAAATTTGTAATCTATATACTGATTAATTAGGTCGACTAAGGTCCTTGGTACGATCTAGGATGATGCAAAAAAAATTAAATATAACATCAATTTAACATAATAGTAACAGGTTCGAGGAATTAAACACCGCAAGTTCTTTTACAAACATAATATTTATTACATAATTTCTATTCTACTACAGGATCATTTGCGAAAGCCAGCAATCTTATAATCATTTAGTTCCGCAGCGGTGTGAAATGACTAATTCTTAGCTCCAATCGGTTTATACTAGACAGAGTCCAGCCAGAACCTTTACAAACACAGTCCACCTCTTCTTGACAGAGTTTCTGGATACCGTTTTTAACAGTTTGCTTCACATCGTTAGAACTGTAAATTACTGCAGCCGATGTCTTGAATGCACACTTCTTCACTTTGTCATCGAACGGATATGGCTTTCCATATATACAGTTCAACCACAAGTTATATTTCAAAGGTCCGTTTGTTGCTACATCATCAGTAAGCTGATTGATTATCTTCTGTCTGATATCGTCAAGAAAATTACAAATGTCTTTCGACTCACCTAACGTATTTAAATAATAGTAGTCTTTCAATGTTCCACGAAATGCAGACTGCGCCAAGTAGAAGCCATTATCGTTCACTTGAAATGCTCCGAACACAGTCTTAGGTTTATTTTCCTGTTCAGACGTCATAACAATCGGTTGCTGCACATCGGTTTTCTTGCTTGTACGCTCACGAGCCTTCAACCTAAACCGAGGAGTCGAAATTTCTGCAGGTAGTTCAGCAGTAGGCACACGGACTTCACCTTCACAGTTTTTCGCATGATGTCGCAAACTGTCAATTCAAATAAACCATTCATGACACTCATCACATCGAAACTTCATGCGAGAAGGATTCTTCGTGCATTTGCTCCGCTCATGTCTTCGTGCATCATGGGAAAATGCGAACGACGTATCACAGTAGCTGCAAGGATACCGTGGTGATGAAGACGAACCTTTCAGACCCGATCCAGATATGGACGTTGCAACAGTAGTACCATTTCCAGGCATTCTCTTATGCACATCGATGCATCGTTGTTGCGCCGAAACCTTTACTTTATGCCGCACAGCAGGACCTTTGCATGCCTTCATGTGCGTTTTCATATTATCTTTTCTGGCAAACTGCTTATGACATTTCTTACAAACAAACATTTTACGATATAGGTTCTTGGCACATTCGCTCCTCTCGTGTCGCCGAGCATTGCTATTGTTTGAGAAAATCTTGTCGCAGTAACAGCACCGATGTTCGCTAGTTGTCAAATCAGCATCCATTGAAGTCTCCATCGAGGTCGTATCGTCGATCGTCGTGGTTTCCCTGTGCAGCCAGCACTAGCGGCATTAAAGTCTCTTCTGCTGGTGGTATCACATCTGTTGAAATCTCCTCCAGTGTTGACGTCGTCGTCGTTGCCAACGGGATCTGCTCCACCATTGTCGTCGCTGACGTCAAGGTTCCCGTAGACGATGGTACAACGTCCATCGAGTTCGGCGTTAAAGTCGGTAAATATACCATCGAGTTCGCAAGAACAGGTAATTACGTGATTAATGCACCAGAAGAAACAAACTAGGTGATATTTACACCGACGACGTCAGTAACAAACTGAGCGACCTGCTGTCTAGGACTCGCTTATATACATGCACCGTATGGAATAATACGCTAGTCAAATCAAGAACCATTTACAATAATACTAGAGTCAAAACAACATTAAAAATAGAAGGGCCATCAACGAAAAGGCAGCACATTTGGAAGCACCGACAACGAAAAGGCAGCACCGACAACGAAAAGGCAGCACATTTGGAAGCACCGACAACGAAAAGGCAGCACCGCCAACGAAAAGGAAGCACATTTGGAAGCACCGACAAAGAAAAGGCAGCACCGCCAACGAAAAGGAAGCACATTTGGAAGCACCGACAACGAAAAGGCAGCACCGCCAAAGAAAAGACAGCACATTTGGAAGCACCGACAACGAAAAGGCAGCACCGCCAACGAAAAGGCAGCACATTTGGAAGCACCGACAACGAAAAGGAAGCACCATCAACGAAAAGGCCGCACCGCCAACGAAAAGGAAGTACATTTGGAAGCACCGACAAAGAAAATGCAGCACCGACAACGAAAAGGCAGCACATTTGGAAGCACCGACAACGAAAAGGCAGCACATTAGGAAGCACCGACAACGAAAAGGCAGCACATTTGGAAGCACCGACAGCGAAAAGGCAGCACATTTGGAAGCACCGACAACGAAAAGGCAGCACATTTGGAAGCACCGACAACGAAAAGGCAGCACATTTGGAAGCACCGACAACGAAAAGGCAGCACATTTTGGATGCACCGTCAACGAAAAGGCAGCACATTTGGAAGCACCGACAACGTAAAGGCAGCACATTTGGAAGCACCGACAACATAAAGGCAGCACATTTGGAAGCACCGACAACGTAAAGGCAGCACATTTGGAAGCACCGACAACGTAAATACAGCACATTTGGAAGCACCGACAACGAAAAGGCAGCACATTTGGAAGCACCGACAACGAAAAGGCAGCACATTTGGAAGCACCGACAACGAAAAGGCAGCACATTTGGAAGCACCGTCAACGTAAAGGCAACACATTTGGAAGCACCGACAACGTAAAGGCAGCACATTTGGAAGCACCGACAACGAAAAGGCAGCACATTTGGAAGCACCGACAACGAAAAGGCAGCACATTTGGAAGCACCGCCAACGAAAAGGCAGCACAGTTTGGATGCATCATCGAATAAGGAAGCACATTTGGAAGCTCCATCAACTAAAAAAGGCAAAAAGGAAGCACAAGTTACGAGATCTAAGTCTTAGTAAGAAATCATAATACTAGAAATAAAAAACATTACATTCTTATAATTTAAATTATTTATTTTATTGCTTTACATTATACAAATGCAAGTAAAACAAGTCATTATTGTATGTAGCCAGCATTCCTCAGTTCCTTGAGTATGAAGGATATTTCTTTGATGCACGAATAGTTTCCTGCACAAAGCGAACCATGTAGAAGTCTTAGCCGGTCAACCAATATGTTTGGATCTTTCCATGATGTGTAATCATTCTCTTCTACCACCATCTTCCTTGCACCTTTATAATAAATATTATGATCTCTGGTGTCTTCCGTTTTACCACCAACCTCAGGGTAACTTTCATGTTTGAGACGGTGATCATCACAAGCTTGATCAGATTTATTTAATATATCACGTCGTTTCCATCGTTTCGGTCTCAGGACACCGCCACATTCTTCGATCTTGGCAGCTTTAGGTGCTTCATCATAGTCTATGTCTTTGTCAACAGCCTCAGAGTCACTGTAACAATCACCGTAGAAGGAATCGTCTTCACCCAATTTACCGTAATAATTCGATGTTGATGATGTTGAAGGGTCTTCATCGTCTTCATGCTTCCTTTTTAGGAGTCCATCATTTTTACAAAGTAGGAAAGATCTACTTGAATTCGGCTGGAATATATTCTCCCTTTTCACGTTAAGGATTCTTCCATTGTCTTCATTCTTCCGTAAATCATCAACCTTCTTCAATTTAAGTTCTTTGTCGAGATCAGAAGATCCAAGAAAATTATTGTTGTAATGCAGATCACTCTTCCTTAGGCTAGTAGATTCATCGTTGTCCTCTAGCTTGTACGCAGGCTTGGCGCTACAAGTTCTGCCATGTCTTTTTAGGCTCTCTCTCCGCGTAAACGACTTGCTACATCGAACACAACTTATCATATTGCGCAGTGGATTTTTAACACAGTCATTCTTCTCGTGTTGTCTTTTATTCTTTCTCAAGATAAACTCTTTACTGCAAAACTTACACCTATGTTCTTTCGATACAGCGTCAGATCCCAAATCGGAATTCATATTAGTTACTGAGACTAATGCCAGATACCAATTGAGTGTTTTAAATTAGATTCAATACTTAAATAGAATTTTTTTCATATTTCATCAGCGAGAATTAATATATCTCATGCAAAAGTACTTTATGCATGTAGTTCTGCTTTTCAACAACAGATGTCGCCACATGTTGCTTGCAGGTAAATAATATTTAGTTCTTTTATGCGGGATGCGGGATGCTCACTAACGATCGCAAAAGAAGGATGGCTTCGCTAGACTCCAAGGAAAAGGAAGTTCGTCTTGCATGTTGGTGCTCCACAGATGTCTCATGGCGTAATATTAATTTGACTGAGTAATGATATTTGTTAATTCCACCTGATAAAAATATTGCAAGTTTTGATTTAGTAGCAGAAATTATCGAATTAAATGTAACTCCAAATAAAATGACATGACTCATTAGACCAAAAAAAATCCATGCAAAGAGCGGTTTCTCAGAATAGTCAGAAACACTTGAAGAAACCACAGGAACGATTGCAAGAACACGGGAAAAACCATCAAAATATTGTCAAGAATAATCAGGAGCACACTGAGAAAACCACCATAATATTAACAATTATAATCGGAAGCATACGGAGAAAACCATCATAATATTGACCAGATTAATCGGAAGCACACAGAGAAAACCACCACATGTTTTCTTTGATATCATAGAATTACAAGAAAAAATATTTGAATATAAAAATAAATTAATAAAAAAATAAAAAAAAATGCATAAACAGTTTCTGCTGGCTTGTAAACTCTATCTTTGCTCAACAATGATAAGTTTACAAGCCAGCAGAAACTGTTTATGCATTTTTTTTAATTTTTTTATTAATTTATTTTTATATTCAAATATTTTTTCTTGTAATTCTATGATATCAAAGAAAACATGTGGTGGTTTTTTCTGTGTGCTTCCGATTAATCTGGTCAATATTATGATGGTTTTCTCCGTATGCTTCCGATTATAATTGTTAATATTATGGTGGTTTTCTCAGTGTGCTCCTGATTATTCTTGACAATATTTTAATGGTTTTTCCCGTGTTCTTGCAATCGTTCCTGTGGTTTCTTCAAGTGTTTCTGACTATTCTAAGAAACCGCTCTCTGCATGGATTTTTTTTGGTCTAATGAGTCATGTCATTTTATTTGGAGTTACATTTAATTCGATAATTTCTGCTACTAAATCAAAACTTGCAATATTTTTATCAGGTGGAATTAACAAATATCATTACTCAGTCAAATTAATATTACGCCATGAGACATCTGTGGAGCACCAACATGCAAGACGAACTTCCTTTTCCTTGGAGTCTAGCGAAGCCATCCTTCTTTTGCGATCGTTAGTGAGCATCCCGCATCCCGCATAAAAGAACTAAATATTATTTACCTGCAAGCAACATGTGGCGACATCTGTTGTTGAAAAGCAGAACTACATGCATAAAGTACTTTTGCATGAGATATATTAATTCTCGCTGATGAAATATGAAAAAAATTCTATTTAAGTATTGAATCTAATTTAAAACACTCAATTGGTATCTGGCATTAGTCTCAGTAACTAATATGAATTCCGATTTGGGATCTGACGCTGTATCGAAAGAACATAGGTGTAAGTTTTGCAGTAAAGAGTTTATCTTGAGAAAGAATAAAAGACAACACGAGAAGAATGACTGTGTTAAAAATCCACTGCGCAATATGATAAGTTGTGTTCGATGTAGCAAGTCGTTTACGCGGAGAGAGAGCCTAAAAAGACATGGCAGAACTTGTAGCGCCAAGCCTGCGTACAAGCTAGAGGACAACGATGAATCTACTAGCCTAAGGAAGAGTGATCTGCATTACAACAATAATTTTCTTGGATCTTCTGATCTCGACAAAGAACTTAAATTGAAGAAGGTTGATGATTTACGGAAGAATGAAGACAATGGAAGAATCCTTAACGTGAAAAGGGAGAATATATTCCAGCCGAATTCAAGTAGATCTTTCCTACTTTGTAAAAATGATGGACTCCTAAAAAGGAAGCATGAAGACGATGAAGACCCTTCAACATCATCAACATCGAATTATTACGGTAAATTGGGTGAAGACGATTCCTTCTACGGTGATTGTTACAGTGACTCTGAGGCTGTTGACAAAGACATAGACTATGATGAAGCACCTAAAGCTGCCAAGATCGAAGAATGTGGCGGTGTCCTGAGACCGAAACGATGGAAACGACGTGATATATTAAATAAATCTGATCAAGCTTGTGATGATCACCGTCTCAAACATGAAAGTTACCCTGAGGTTGGTGGTAAAACGGAAGACACCAGAGATCATAATATTTATTATAAAGGTGCAAGGAAGATGGTGGTAGAAGAGAATGATTACACATCATGGAAAGATCCAAACATATTGGTTGACCGGCTAAGACTTCTACATGGTTCGCTTTGTGCAGGAAACTATTCGTGCATCAAAGAAATATCCTTCATACTCAAGGAACTGAGGAATGCTGGCTACATACAATAATGACTTGTTTTACTTGCATTTGTATAATGTAAAGCAATAAAATAAATAATTTAAATTATAAGAATGTAATGTTTTTTATTTCTAGTATTATGATTTCTTACTAAGACTTAGATCTCGTAACTTGTGCTTCCTTTTTGCCTTTTTTAGTTGATGGAGCTTCCAAATGTGCTTCCTTATTCGATGATGCATCCAAACTGTGCTGCCTTTTCGTTGGCGGTGCTTCCAAATGTGCTGCCTTTTCGTTGTCGGTGCTTCCAAATGTGCTGCCTTTTCGTTGTCGGTGCTTCCAAATGTGCTGCCTTTACGTTGTCGGTGCTTCCAAATGTGTTGCCTTTACGTTGGCGGTGCTTCCAAATGTGCTGCCTTTTCGTTGTCGGTGCTTCCAAATGTGCTGCCTTTTCGTTGTCGGTGCTTCCAAATGTGCTGCCTTTTCGTTGTCGGTGCTTCCAAATGTGCTGTATTTACGTTGTCGGTGCTTCCAAATGTGCTGCCTTTACGTTGTCGGTGCTTCCAAATGTGCTGCCTTTATGTTGTCGGTGCTTCCAAATGTGCTGCCTTTACGTTGTCGGTGCTTCCAAATGTGCTGCCTTTTCGTTGACGGTGCATCCAAAATGTGCTGCCTTTTCGTTGTCGGTGCTTCCAAATGTGCTGCCTTTTCGTTGTCGGTGCTTCCAAATGTGCTGCCTTTTCGTTGTCGGTGCTTCCAAATGTGCTGCCTTTTCGTTGTCGGTGCTTCCAAATGTGCTGCCTTTTCGTTGTCGGTGCTTCCTAATGTGCTGCCTTTTCGTTGTCGGTGCTTCCAAATGTGCTGCCTTTTCGTTGTCGGTGCTGCCTTTTCTTTGTCGGTGCTTCCAAATGTACTTCCTTTTCGTTGGCGGTGCGGCCTTTTCGTTGATGGTGCTTCCTTTTCGTTGTCGGTGCTTCCAAATGTGCTGCCTTTTCGTTGGCGGTGCTGCCTTTTCGTTGTCGGTGCTTCCAAATGTGCTGTCTTTTCTTTGGCGGTGCTGCCTTTTCGTTGTCGGTGCTTCCAAATGTGCTTCCTTTTCGTTGGCGGTGCTGCCTTTTCTTTGTCGGTGCTTCCAAATGTGCTTCCTTTTCGTTGGCGGTGCTGCCTTTTCGTTGTCGGTGCTTCCAAATGTGCTGCCTTTTCGTTGTCGGTGCTGCCTTTTCGTTGTCGGTGCTTCCAAATGTGCTGCCTTTTCGTTGTCGGTGCTTCCAAATGTGCTGCCTTTTCGTTGTCGGTGCTTCCAAATGTGCTGCCTTTTCGTTGATGGCCCTTCTATTTTTAATGTTGTTTTGACTCTAGTATTATTGTAAATGGTTCTTGATTTGACTAGCGTATTATTCCATACGGTGCATGTATATAAGCGAGTCCTAGACAGCAGGTCGCTCAGTTTGTTACTGACGTCGTCGGTGTAAGGATCACCTAGTTTGTTTCTTCTGGTGCATTAATCACGTAATTACCTGTTCTTGCGAACTCGATGGTATATTTACCGACTTTAACGCCGAACTCGATGGACGTTGTACCATCGTCTACGGGAACCTTGACGTCAGCGACGACAATGGTGGAGCAGATCCCGTTCGCAACGACGACGACGTCAACACTGGAGGAGATTTCAACAGATGTGATACCACCAGCAGAAGAGACTTTAATGCCGCTAGTGCTGGCTGCACAGGGAAACCACGACGATCGACGATACGACCTCGATGGAGACTTCAATGGATGCTGATTTGACAACTAGCGAACATCGGTGCTGTTACTGCGACAAGATTTTCTCAAACAATAGCAATGCTCGGCGACACGAGAGGAGCGAATGTGCCAAGAACCTATATCGTAAAATGTTTGTTTGTAAGAAATGTCATAAGCAGTTTGCCAGAAAAGATAATATGAAAACGCACATGAAGGCATGCAAAGGTCCTGCTGTGCGGCAGAAAGTAAAGGTTTCGGCGCAACAACGATGCATCGATGTGCATAAGAGAATGCCTGGAAATGGTACTACTGTTGCAACGTCCATATCTGGATCGGGTCTGAAAGGTTCGTCTTCATCACCACGGTATCCTTGCAGCTACTGTGATACGTCGTTCGCATTTTCCCATGATGCACGAAGACATGAGCGGAGCAAATGCACGAAGAATCCTTCTCGCATGAAGTTTCGATGTGATGAGTGTCATGAATGGTTTATTTGAATTGACAGTTTGCGACATCATGCGAAAAACTGTAAAGGTGAAGTCCGTGTGCCTACTGCTGAACTACCTGCAGAAATTTCGACTCCTCGGTTTAGGTTGAAGGCTCGTGAGCGTACAAGCAAGAAAACCGATGTGCAGCAACCGATTGTTATGACGTCTGAACAGGAAAATAAACCTAAGACTGTGTTCGGAGCATTTCAAGTGAACGATAATGGCTTCTACTTGGCGCAGTCTGCATTTCGTGGAACATTGAAAGACTACTATTATTTAAATACGTTAGGTGAGTCGAAAGACATTTGTAATTTTCTTGACGATATCAGACAGAAGATAATCAATCAGCTTACTGATGATGTAGCAACAAACGGACCTTTGAAATATAACTTGTGGTTGAACTGTATATATGGAAAGCCATATCCGTTCGATGACAAAGTGAAGAAGTGTGCATTCAAGACATCGGCTGCAGTAATTTACAGTTCTAACGATGTGAAGCAAACTGTTAAAAACGGTATCCAGAAACTCTGTCAAGAAGAGGTGGACTGTGTTTGTAAAGGTTCTGGCTGGACTCTGTCTAGTATAAACCGATTGGAGCTAAGAATTAGTCATTTCACACCGCTGCGGAACTAAATGATTATAAGATTGCTGGCTTTCGCAAATGATCCTGTAGTAGAATAGAAATTATGTAATAAATATTATGTTTGTAAAAGAACTTGCGGTGTTTAATTCCTCGAACCTGTTACTATTATGTTAAATTGATGTTATATTTAATTTTTTTTGCATCATCCTAGATCGTACCAAGGACCTTAGTCGACCTAATCGATCAGTATATAGATTACAAATTTATTTAATGAATTTTGGAATTTTTCCCGAATTTCTAGCTAAATAATTATGGATTTTCAAGATGGCGGCCAAATGACAAGATGTCGGGTGTCACAGCAATAATAAATGATTACTGCACTCTAGCGGATAAGAATTAAACTAACATGGCGTCAGCGCACTCTCGCCGACGATACACTGATGATGGCTTCCAGCAGACGAGGACAAGATGGCGGACATGACGTCATACTACCTGACGATATATATATGCTTTAAAAAAAGAGTGGAGGGAGTCAGTATGCCTGCGTCCACCGCGGGGGAAGGATGGGTCGTCATTTTTTAATTCTTTTTGCCTCTGTCGGGTTCGAACCGAGGACTCCGAGCTCCGTGTCGTTAATGTTTGTTTTTTATAAATATTTTATTAAATTTATATTATTTAAATTTTTTTATAATTTTTAAAAAAAATTTCGTTAAAATCGGATAATGAATAAAAAAGTTAAAGATGGCGGCCGTAACGGAAATTGCAACGGTGACGTCATAATTCAAAATGGCGGATAACACAATGCCGGAATGTTCGAGAAAACGAAATGATGTCATCCGTCGGGGTGAAGGTTAAAGGTCAAGGTCACATCCTGATAGAGGCTTAACTGAGGCTTGAGTTAAGGATGCTTAAGCCTCTATCAGGACATTTCTAGCCGTTGGGATTTTTAAGGACTAAAACGGGAAATTTTCCCTCGAAACGGGAATTTTTCCCTCTAAAACGGGAAATTTTTTCTTAAAACGGGAAATTTTGAGTCATTTTGAGTCATTTTTGAGGAATTTTGAGGAATTTTTGCCGCCGTGACGTCACAAATCCAAGATGGCGGACCGGCTCTCGGCTCCACAGCCTTAAAGCCTGTTTCCGGAAATACTTTACTATACTACTAACATGCGCAATGATTGGTCAAGAAAAATAATCAAAGGTGCGAACATTTAAGAACACAACATTGAGAATGAGACACACGTTCTGGGATACTTATAAATATATACTTGAATATTTGTTTGTTTGTCCCGTTTGCGTCCTAGAACCATTCATCCGCTTGCGATGAAACTTTGGTGAGTTGTTGTGTGCACACCCGCGAAGGTTTCTATTAGTACAACCATTTTACAGTAGGTGGCGTGCTAGTCGTTTCAACAAATGTGTTAGTTTCTGATGTATAAAAATGAATATATTTGTGCGTTCCACTTCTATTTTGTTCGTATTCTGTTCTTTCGCGCATAATTCATCCGATCTCGATGAAATTTGACACACTTGACCTTTGAAACATGGGGAAGATCGCCGTTTTGGCATTGAATATATATATATATATATATATATATATATATATATCCAATGGTAAATTTATAATTTAAACGGCACGCGAGTAGTATCGGATAATTATCAGGAAGTATTTTATGACAGTGCCTCTTTTCTATGATCTGAATAATAATGGTGATGCGCGAGTAGAGAGATAAAGATAAAGAGATAGAGAAATAGAAAGAGTAGAGAGATATAGAGAAATAGAGATTTAGATAGAAATAGAGAAATATAGAGAGGTGCATATATATATATATATATATATATATATATATATACAAAGAGATATAGATAGAGAGATATAAGGAGTTATAGAGAGATTCTTTGTATATGTGTACATAGTTCAAACATATAACAAAAAATTGAAAGAGGCATAGCGACGCATGCTGGGCATTAACTAGTTGTTTCATATAAATTATAATTACCTTATAAAAATTCTTGAATTTCATGTTTTCATTTATATATATTTTTTTGAAATTAATGACTTGCCGACAGCTAGGCCATTAAATATATTGTTGTACTAGATACGACCAGGGAGGGATTTTGGGACAGAAATTTAAAATATACCTCTCAGTCATTATTTAAAATCATTAGATTTTCATCATTAATTTTCGTTGAATTGAAGTAATATTTTGCACATGCGTACCATGATTGTCTGTTTCACGGGAAATGGTGCACAACAGTAAACAACGGCACGAGTACCAACTACCCGGTGGTTTATTCCCTAGGGGGTGTGTGCACGGTTGTCGCAGGAGAGCGGTCCGAGACGGCGTAACTCTCGACGGGCGGTGCGTGTTATCGACCTTATTGACTTTCTCTTACACCTCCTTACCCTTCTCACCTGTCTGCCTGTTGAGTTGTTGATCTGTTCGCCCACCGCATCTGCGACACGAGTGATAGTAGTGTAACCTCGACGCTCCGGCAACACCCTGGTCGTGCATGCCAGGGTGGCCGACCTTCCACTGCTGGGGGCCATTTGCAAGCATTTGCAAATGTACTGGGTCATTTTGTCACTTTTAGTATCGCCTTTTTATTCCACCTTCCTTTGATGTCAAATTTGGTCTATAATAGAACATGAGTGAAAACAGCTAAGAAAATCACAGCTCTTATCTGCAACGGTTAATTTTTTTTTCAAATAGGAAATGTGTTTTTTTATTTAAGTTTATTTAGCAATCCAATAGTGATTCGCTATTTATGTGGCCATGCAGCTAATTTGTCTCACATTTGACAGTTCTCAAAATAAGAATTAATGGTCTACATATCTTTCAGCCATTGTTCATTGTCAACAATGTTTGTAAACAACTACTCGAGTTAGTCGATGTTCATGAACGATCATGTGTTGTTTTGCGGGTGGCAGTTGGGAAAACGGGTAACTACTGGTGCTGCTTTTGTGAGCTGTCAAATGTCAGACAGTAACTTGACCCAGCCATGGGATGGACTATATATTTTTGGTTTTTCCCTCGCTCCGTATTGGGGTTTGTTTGGCGGGCGTGTGGGCGTGTGTGGGCAGCTAGTTTGTGGGGGGGGGGAGGAGGTGGTTTGTCATCTCGTGCGGGAAGCTGCAGAAAGGGACCGCCCATTGTCTGCGAGAGGACCAGAAGAAACCAGATACCCCTTCCCTCCTCCTTCTTCCCACCCCTCACACCCCCTGCAATGTTTCCTTTTTCGGTCCGCGGACGGTCTCATTATCCCAGCTCCTTTTCTCTTCCTTTCCTACTCCTTCTTTTCTTTCCGCGGAGCGGCGCGCCATTGGCGGAGGCTCGAGTGACGTCACTGCCCTGGGGCCGGAACGCGCCCCGCGGCGGAAATGTTCGTCCGGGCAAAACTATGAGGCTCCGCACCAGCGTTGTCAACCTACGGAAATAATCACGGTTTCAAGAAGCATGTACAGAATATTTATATTTGTACGGTTCGTACATTAATGGTACGGAAATTTATACTATTGATCACTACAAGCACATGGTTCTAGATATAAAAAATTTCATGAAGTTTAATGTTGAAACCTCTGGAGGAAAGTTTGTTTTACCTTTTTAACTGTCAGTTTAGCAGCACGTGTTAAATAAATAAATAAATAAATATATATATATATATATATATTTAGTTGGTGCTTAAGATGTGTTCTTTAGCCCATTTTTAAACTTATTTTTTATAGTTTTTGTTTAGAGAATAGTGTTTCCGGTACTTGCTCTTCTTGCTTAGTTTTAACAGTTTAAATATTTCCATTTATTTGTAAAAGTTATTTTAATTTGAACTAGCGTAGTAAGCTTGATAAAAACTGTAGAGATGGAATATAGAATATCACATTGCCGTAGCTGTGCATGTATATTTCATTTATTGGTTTGATTTTTTTTCAATGATTTGGTGACTATACGGAAATTTTGGAGCTATTTCGAAGATTCATCATTTTGAATACGGAAAATTCACAGCATGTGGTTGGCAGCACTAGACTACACTCGATCTCCGGAGGACCCTGGTTTCTGCTCGTGCGTGCTGCTCGGCGTATCAACCGAGAACGGAGTTCGCAGGGAACCTTTATTGTTACTTTAACTTAAGTGTTCATATAAAAAAAACTGTCCATCTGGATCATGGGCTTTCGTGGCTTCTGTAGAGGCCCCGACAGGGGAAAAGATGGCATAGGGGTGTATTTGTTTCAGTGAAGCAGGATGATAATGCGACGCTCGCTGGTGCTTCTAGTGCGGTGTCGCCTCTAAGCGCTAGGCTGTGGACTGGCGCGCAGTCTTCTCGTCATACACAGGACAACTATGAGATGGGGGCGGTAACATATATGAGAAATGAAGATAAAGGTGTAATGCAAGTTCCTTGATTGCTTTCAAGAATCTGTACTGGGTGTTTCGTGCCTCAAAATTACTCTGATAACACGCGTTTTAGCCATATTCACTATTCTAAATGTGTGCAGTTTAAAACTAAATATGGAAACAGAAATACTGATGCGACCTCAGCGTATTCTTAAATGCTTTTCGTATAGGTACCTACACCACTGGGATATCTTGAGGAGTTTGCAAATCACGTGTTTTTTTCTTTCTGAAGCTCTGCACACCGTATGTGTGCCCGGGTAGGCAGCGGACTTAAATAACATTGATGAATGTCACGTACACAGCAAAATTTTGCGTTAGTGTTTTTTACTTTACTGGCTACTGCTAAGTTTTGAGAGCCACGTGTCGTCAGCAGTGAGGTCATGCCAGTCCGGGCACACGCGACAGCAATGCAGGGTTGTTGTGGCGTTGTCGGAGGGGGGGGGGGGGCAGGAGGATGTCCAGTTGAGCCCCCGAGTCGAGTCCAGCACCGAGCCTTTGCTAGACATACTCGGTGTCTCGGACACAGTACGAGTAGATGCCCTTTTGTAAGAGGTGTGATAAAAAAATACACGGTGAATGAATCTTTATAGCAGCAGTTGCTGACGTTACATCATTTGAAGCAATAAGCCCGACGGCCTGATCCGTGTAGATAGCCACTGTATAGTTTGAAAAATTTTGTGACTTGTCAGCCGGCTTCCAGAGCCGGAAGAGTGAGGTCGCATTTACCGTATCTGTCGCGCATCATTTATTTCGCGGATTCGTCTGGCCTCAATGTAGAATTCAAAGTCATAGGTGTGCTCAACTCATGTTTGCTTTCCCGTCGGTTTATTTCTTAGCGAGAACATTTTTATTCTTGGTGATTGGCCCTTCTTGTTTCGCTTACTTCCCTCCTTGCTGGGCATCGTTGGCTCACGGTCGTAGAGGGGCGTGTCCAAATAACTGCGGTTTAATCACGAACACAGTGCGAGAGTGCCAAGGTTTGCATTCTGACTTGAGACTAAATGATTGCGCAAAATTGCCGTATCTCTAATCGTGGATTTCGAACAACGCGTTAACACGGGTCGTGCTAAAAGTAAAACGTTTTGACAGCATGCCCGACATTGAGAGGGCCACGCCGGAGCAGCTGAAGGCCTCACAGAAATACTTCCAGTCATGGAATCAGCCAAGGAGAGTATTTTGAAGGAGATTAGTAAATTTGATGTAGTCTTATTACTTAGTTCGCAGTAAACTTATTCGTAGTATTTTTGATTACGTCTCGTTTGTGTAGTTTAATTAACTTGTAACGAAATAATACCCTCTTCAAATGAGTAAACTGACCTGAATAAAAATTTGTTATCGCTAGTGAAAAAATTGTAGACACCATTAAATATTTTGTATTTTCAACCAAAAAAAAGGTCCATGAATTGACTTTTTGAAGAAAGCATTATTTTGTCGTCACAAAAAAAATTATTTCATAGGACTACAACATTATTCTGATATATATCACTCAAAGATTTTTAATAGGCAGGAACTAGCATTTTCGCAAATATCTGAAAGGCCATTCAACTTCAGTAATGAATGCCCTTGCCAGCGGTTTTTTCCTTGTGATTTGCAAGTCAGGCCGGGCCATTAAAATCGCGTTTGCTTCCGCATTGAATGATTGTGATCGGTGCCGACAGTGGGCGTGTGCATGAAGCACAGACGATGCTCAGACGATGCTCTAGATTGTTTAACACACAGCCGGTCGCCAAATCTTTTCGCAAAAAAAAAAGTGCCCGTATTTATAAGATCTATATTGACGAAAATAATATATTATGAGTGCCCGGATTTTTTTTTTTTTGCAATGTTGTGGACTTTTTTTTTCAAATTCGGATTAACTACATCTGTGAAGAGGAGCCAATTGGCGCGAGTAACGACGAGGTCGAGCCTCGCGCCCGACCAAACGGAACGACCTCCGCACCGCATCGTGCTCACAGAGTGGGAAGCGGTGCGGGGCTCCACATAAACATTGCAGGAGGCCGCTCCTGTCCCTCGACAGAAGGACGCGACGTGAGCGTGATGCCGCCAACTTTTATTTCTGCGAATCCCTGCTCTTCTATTTTTTTATACCGTCAAAAGTAGGTCGTAAATACTGCTCGCAAATACGCGATTTTTTTTTGCGTGTCCTGTAAATATTTAACCTGCCGGTCGATTCCGATGATACGCCTTGCCAGGGCGGATGCAGAAAAAAAAAGTAAATAAATAAAAAAAAAAAATGGACAGGGAGAGAGCTTTGTGAATGTCAAATCATTGCCGGCGGGTCGATATCTGCTTTGTGTGCGATGTATGCACCCTGCTTTATCTTCTCTGTTCCCCTTGTGCTCTCTCTCTCTCTCTCTCTCTCTCTCTCTCTCTCTCTCTCTCTCTCTGTGTGTGTGTGTGTGTCCCGCAGACAAGGGAAATATGAAATGTAGTAAAAACTCTGGGAATCCAAAAGGTTTATTCAAAACCCAGAAAACACAAGGAAATCAAAAATCTTTAGCTACTAAAACTGGATTAGTAATTTTTTTATACTAATGTGTTCCTTTAATGTCTTGAAACCAGTCCGTATTTTGAATCCAAATTAATGTGTTGTTGAAAACCCACTTGTTTTCATCATTAACCAACGCAAGTAAAACAGTCAAATAATAAACTGTGCATGTATTAATTTATTAATTTGAAGCATGATATAAAGTCGATACGCGTTTACATGGTCGCAATAAATAATATTTGGTTTCGAAGTTTGAACAAATTTTGTTTTATTGTATCATAGATGGTGTCATTGGTTGTACTGCAGATGTAAATATAACAGAGCAATCAGTGTTATCTGCAGGAGAAACATGTATGGTCATTTTGACATGTAATATGTAGTAGAAATATGTTCGATAAGTATTTATTTGTAAAGTATATTTATGTAATCTCCCGAGGTTGATTGATGGGACAGGTACAAATATTTTTGGTTGGACAGGGTAAAACAGGTACAATTTAGGGAAATCATTTCGAGCAAAAATGCGGGATCCTGTGTTTTTAATATGTTCTATCTCTCTCTTTCTACCTCTATTCCGTGCTATTCTGTGCATTGATGTTGTTCTCGTTTCTGCTCTCCCATCTAGTTTCAGCGCAGGGCTTATAGATCATAGATCAGTAAGCTGTCTCACTGTGATTTACGGCTGCAACTGTTGCAGTTGCGTGATATACACTTTTTTCGGGCCTTGCTCTTATTGGTTCACTATTTAACTCGCTTGTCGCAGGCACCAAGTGTCTTCTTAGTGCTCGCTGCTGTATGTACGGACGGAGATGGTGATTCATAGAGGTAGGTTTTTTTCCCGAAAAAAACTTTACCGCACAAAAGACTGCAACAAGGTATGCCCACACCCGTCGTTTCCGTGTATCCGTCTAACGACCATTCTAAAGTTCTAAGAGTATTTATAATACAAAAAATTGGCAAAATAGAGCTGGAATAACGAGTGTTCATGGAAGGAAATTTCGTTAAAATATATAGCTCATAATTATCCCTCTCGGCATGAAAAGAATATTAACTTATAAGTTCCTCTTCTTCAAAAACAATTTCACAGAGATTTTTAGAGTATGGCGTTACAAAAAGGCAGATGTTATTCATAAAAATATGAAACTAAAATTAATTTTCAAATTAAAAATCTATAAGTATGAATGCATAGTTTAACTGACTATAGGATTTCTCTAGTATTCAAGTAGGATTTTCTTATCTGTTGCTTATGTACTTTTGTGGTACCTACTTTAAATATTTATTTTAAATTCTAAAAGTTTAAATTTTGATTTTTTTTTACTTTTCCTTGCGTATAATTAAATTATAATTTTCAAGCATGTAGCATAAATATAATTAATGTTATTTTTGTGTGATTTTTGTATAATGGCCTAATATATTGTAAGACTACCGCTGTTATGCATTAAATGGACTAGTAGCACACACGCAGAAACACTCAAGCTGGCTTTTATGAATGTTATATTTATTTCCTGTAAAATATAGTTTATTTGTGAAAATGATAGGAAATAATAAATTAAATTTAAAATTGATACATATAGAGTTGTTTTCTTACCGCGAAGGTGTTTTTGTGTCAAGATGGCATGCAATCCTCTGTAAATTCTCACTCGTGAAGTAGGTAGAAAGTAGAGACCTCTCAACGCCGTATATTTGCCCACCAGCTGCCTTACAAACACCTGTGTGTTTCCTTTTTTTTTTTTTTTTTTTTTTTTTTTGCTATTAGTCCGTAGTTACCCTGACTCGCGCTAGCAGGCCTCAAGCCAATGGCAATCACTGAGCTGTCTGTGGTGCTAATCCCGTGTGTATCAGTGAGCGACGGTGATAGAGACTAACACAAGCGTCAGTCCATGAACAGTAACAATCCTTCGAGTGTGTATGTAGATGACTGTGGAGTCAAGCCTTTTGGTCGTATAAATATGCTGCGACACAAAAACGTCTCTTTTAAGGCGCAGGTATTTTAGGGCGAATCACGAACGCTCTTTATTGCAGTTTTTTTTCTCATTGACTCATTCAAGTGCGGGAAGCAACTCTCGCGGACCATATTTAGCTAATACGGCACAAATAGTAGAACATATTAATGTGATGTCAGACAATTTATTAAACATTTAAATAGTTCATTCCTGATAATATCAATTGTTTTGAATCCTAGTTTATTGTTTTATTGTGTAGAAGGTATTACAATACGATACTGTGGTCTTAATCTACTATATTTTGGAACAGGTGTAAGGTAAGATAATTATTATGGAGTTATTAGACTGTATGACCGCCAGAATTAGATTTTAAAATGCTAAGATGAACTGGAATGCACCAAATGCGCGAAGCTCAGATTCTGCGCGGGCACATGTACCGAGGCTCAGTTTCAGCGCGGGCAGGTGTACATTACACGAACGGGATGAAGACACCAAGTCGGCCAGAGCAGTAGTATAAATTTGTAGGGTTCCATGCCTTTCCACTTCCCCTTAACCTTCTTTGGCTTTCGGCGCTGGCAGATGTGCGGAGACTATTGTTATGGCTAGGATTTTTACAGGAAAAAAACACACAGTGAGTTTGTAGTTTAGACCGTAGAGCTCTTGGTGAGAATTTATGGGAGTACACACTACACAAATATCATTCGTAAAGTAATCTCCGTTTGGGCATTAAAAAAATCATGAGAAAAAGTTTTTATTGGCAGTTTTAGTTTGCTAAGGCCTACTTTTTATTTCCACACAATTGCCATTCACTTCCAAGTACTTTTCCGCAACGTTGCATCAGTCTATTTAACCACTCTCGCCGCCTGGAAATAACCGGTTGACAATTGTAATTTTGTAATTTTTGCTGTAATTGTTGACCCACGTTTCATTAAATCAACCAAAAAGACGCCCTTTTCGCACCAAAAAAAAGGTATCCATCATTTTTCGACTGGAGTACGGAAATTGCTTAAACGTTTTCCGGAGATGTTTACTAAGCGCCTGTACTTAGGCTACACGCATTGCGTAATCGAAGTCCATGATGCGTATCTAGAGGGGTTAAAGAAACTGGTGCAGCTTTACGAAAAGTGTATGGAATTGAATGGCGATTATGTGAAAGTGTGAAGTAGATATGTAGTAAACTAAAACTGCCAATAAAAACCTTTTTCTGGAGAGTTTATTTTTTAATAACCAAACGGAGCTTACTTTACGAATAGCCCTCGTATAACAATTAGGACGGTAAAATTTCGTGGGTTCAATGACCTCCAGGATTTACTTCACAGTTCTACGTATACTAAGGCAGATGTCACCCACTCATTGGCTGCTGTGTTGTGAGACGTCCCAAAAGAGTAGCCTGTGATTCGATACAGTTTTGGTTTGATGTTGTTCATTTTGAGCTGTGAGCCAATAGCAGAAGCAGCACTGAGGTATATTTTATTGAATTTTAGCGTATCTGGAAATGAATTCGAGAACATGTCCTTTATAATACCATATACAACAATATAATTTATATAATTAATTCAACTATATACAAATAATACAATTGAATTGTGGTTACGGATACTTAAGTTGACCAAAGGGCTTTATTAATGCAAACCTTCGTGTAGGCGCCTGAGATGACCGAAGGTGGCGACGACGGAACTTTTCGGGAAAGCTGATCAGAGCCCCTACAGGTCTGCCAGACCAATGGTTTGATTCTGCGCGGGCAATGCTGTGGTTCTGCGCGGGCATGTGTACCAAGGTTATAATACTGCGAGGGCAGGGTACTAAGGCGTTTATCCTGCGCAGGAAAATGTACCAAGGCTGAGATTCTTCGCGGGAAAGTGTACCAAGACTCTGATTCTGCGCGGCCATGTGTACTAAGACCCTGATTCTGAGCGGGCAGGTAT
Source organism: Bacillus rossius redtenbacheri (assembly GCF_032445375.1). Classification (NCBI taxonomy): domain Eukaryota; kingdom Metazoa; phylum Arthropoda; class Insecta; order Phasmatodea; family Bacillidae; genus Bacillus; species Bacillus rossius. The sequence continues at coordinate 302,022,858 of NC_086330.1, read as the reverse complement.
ATCAAACGCTCTGCTTCTGCGCGGGCAGGTGTACATACTGCGGTCAGGACAGGGACAGTTAGCTCACGCACACACTTAGCCGGCATAGCAGTCGCAATGGCTCGAAAGGTGCTCGGACAAACGCCTCCCTTCACCCCTCCCCTGTCCTTGGTTTCCACCCCTTTCAACCGCCCCAGCGGGGCACCGGCAGCTGCTCGCGCAGTGTGAAAAAAATGCTTTTCAGTCGGTGAGGAGCAGGAGGAGGCGAACACAGAGGACGATTTATTGTTCCGCCGCGCTCATCAGACCGTTTCTCGCAGGGTACAGCCTGTTTCCGAGCCAGCTACCCCGCGGGCCGCAGGTAAGCCCGCTGTTGTCCGCTTCTGCCCCTCGCCCGCGCTTTCCGGGCAACAGCGGCGCAACGCACCAACCACGGTTCTACCTGTCGGCCGGACAGAGGGGCCGCAGCAGTTCGCGGTCGCACTCTAAATGCATTACTAGTTGTGCGAGACTAGGTGCTTGAACAATGTGGGATTTATCTCTGAAAAGGTTTTAGCTTTCTTAATTAAAAATCGTTGCGTCCTGGGAAAATTTTGCTTATTTATGTATGTTGTATAAACGAAATACCATTTTATGACTCTCTGACCCACATATCGTGAGTTCTCCGGAACTGTACGACCCGCAGACTTGAAAATTGGCAAGTATATTTCATTTTGCTACATAGGCTTCCGCTAAGAACGGATTTCGTAAAAAATCCGTTCCCGAGTGATGGTTACGGCGGCATTAAAGATCAAAATCTCACGTTTTTCAACAATATTCAACAAAATTTAGTTATTAATGCTGTGTTCGTCTATTTGACAAAAAAGTGGTGCCTCTCCACGGTGTTTTTAGCCTGGGAAACGCCAGGTACGTCTGCTAGTCATGTATTAAATTTATATTTTATATAAAAAAGAAACATTTGTTAAAAAGCCCTAAAATTGCTTAAATAAATTCTCCAGGTAACTGTAGACATCCTGTAGCTCCTGGCCGGGTCGGAGGTTCTTCAGTCCAACTCTACGGATGGCAACTGCGAGCCACTGCAGACGCGCCCTGCCGTGAGAACTGCCAGGGCGGTTTGAATGGCTTTCCATTGTATCATGAGTACAGGCGGAAAATATCTCGGATTCATTTAGCGATAGACTAAAATTTAAATTCTTATACCTTTAAGCTGCTTTTTCTATTGACTTGCCGTTCATGTGGACGAATCTGGGTCAGTAAGAAATCCTCAACCAAACAAGTATCGATTCATAGCAAAAGAGTTGTCACGACTAACAGGTCGGCAGCCAATGAAATGGTGCTATTGGCCCAAGTATACAGAGACCTGTGTAATCTATCCTGAAGTTCATCGATACCGCAATTATTTCCAGTCCCTAATCGTAGGTAGTATGTCTCGAACTCGAGCACCATAAGCCATACGCTGTTCCACGTTTGAAAATCTTCGAGAAGAGCTGGTTTCCGAAAATGTCTTAGTGAAACTACAAATAGATATTCGTTGGCGGCGTGGTTACCCAGCGGGCGAGCGCGGCGAGGCACGAGGTTTTCAGGTCGGCCTGTGGGGGTCGCGGCAGAGCGGGCGAGGGGTGGTGGTTTGTGGTCGCGACCAGCAGCTGCGGCTAATTGCTGTCGCCTCTGGGCGGACGTCCGCCGCGGCGCGCGACTGCAGCGCTCCCCGCGGCAAGGTCGCCAACCACCCCTCCCTACCTCCTCCCTCCACGCAACCACACATGTGCACTTCCTCGACATTTGTGGCTGATGGTTAGGGATAGGAAAAATTCGCGGGTTAAATGACCTGCAGGATGAACTCCATAGTTCTACGTACACTCGGTCAAATGCCACCCACCCATTGGCTGCCGTCTTGTGAGACGTCCCAACGTAGCAGGCTGTGATACGACAAAGCTTTGGTCGGGCGTTTCTAATTGGCCCAGAGTCATCCAGGTGCGTTGTGAGCCAATAGCAGAGGCAGCACCGAGGTGTAACTATTTGTATTTTAGCCTGTCGCGAAATGAACCCGCGAATTTGTCCTATCCCTACTGATGGTTAACTTCGCAGCATTAAGATGGCCGCTGGCCGGGTTGCCAGACGGCGTGCAGAGCTCCTGTTGTCGATGTGCTATTTGCAAACCGCCCGATAGCATTTAAGAGACATTGCATTTTTCTACACAAGTTTCGTTCCATGGTTTCGTGTATAACGTGCATTTTTGGAAGTGGAAAAAAAAAAAAAAAGGCTAAAACCGGTTTTTTCACGGATATTTTTAGGAATGAAAAATGCTCCACACAGTATTGTGAGTGGTATATGGACGTGCAGGGAGCATTTGTCTATAATATTCCATCATAAAGTGATAAGAGTTAACCGCTCAGTCTCATAGAGGCGCGTTACCGACGAAAAGACTGCACGCCTGGGGCGTAGAGGCGAAAAGGCGTGTTATGCGCGAGCCAGTATCGCCCTTAGCGCCCCCGCGCTGTTAGAGCTCGTGCGTCCTAACAGACGGACCTCAAGGCAAATATTTAAATGCACAAGGTGAGTGGTGACGACGTGAACTAAAAAAGGAGCCAATGACGGACGTTATTTGGAGTTAAATTTATGTTTTATAACATTTGATGTAATCGCAATACGCATGGAGTTATGATGCGGATAAACGCACCAGTGTGAAGCGCGCTCACAGCACTGACAGTAGTCGCCTCAGTTCACATGAGTGCGGCGCTATGGATTGCCGCCCCGCTGAAGGTGCTGAGTTCGGACAAGCTGCTGCAAGGCCATAAGCGTTAAAATAAAATGTCAGCCACCAGCTCCCTCTTCCCCACTCACTGTGTGTGTGTATACCTACATATACTTTCATTTCCGTACTAAATAATTTTCCAGTGATTCTCTATGGGCGTACACAGGCAGAAATATCACACTGCTCATCTTACGTGAAGGGTGCAAAATATTATTTGTTAATGATGCTCTATGACCTACGATGAACTTTTGTTAATTTTTTCAATCCTATTGTATTTAGACACCCAGTAACTGAGTAGGATTTTGGATTTGTGTTCTTTTATGTCAAATGTGTGTCCTTTTCGTTGATTGTGTGTCCAATTTGCTTCTTTTTAGTTGTTTGTGGATTGTCAAGTCTGTACCCAGATCATGATTGGCCTCGTGGTTTGGAGACGTCTGGTCTATACGCCTGACATCGTACATGAGCTGTTTAAAATGTTAGCTGAGAATCGAAAAAAATAAGTCTATTGGTTGGTATTCGCTTTGCCTTCATGAAGATTTTTTGTTTCTTATTTTTCGTGCCAATGTCTTTTTTTTTCTCGTGTTATATGGCCTGGCTTCGACTCTTGTATTAGATAACATACACTACAACATTTTTCGGCCACAAATGTTACATTCATAGGCTAGTTTTATACTCTCGTTCCGGTTTTTTTTTTTTACTTTGAAGTGATTCCAACAAATACTTTTTATCTGCCGGGTAATTATTTCAACGAGGTTTTTACTGTTAGTGAGATGGCCGAGGAGCATTGCGCCGCGTGTCTCGAGCGAACAGCTGGACGGGCCTCGTGACGTAGCTGCAAGCTTGCACATCTCTCCTCACGCGCTGGGTCAATGTCTTCCTGTCCGCAGCGGCAGACGATCTCGTTCGTCCAGCCTCGTGAATGTTTTTAAAACGTTTGTGGTTTACGAGCTTGAATTTAGGTATTTAGGACAAAAATACATGACTTCTCTTAACTTCATATATATTTGTAAACAATTTTATACATTATTTATTTGCTGCTATGCTTGTGGTAGGTATCCAACACATGATCCTCGCTCCATGAGTGACTGTCATTTTGCGTGTGATAACTCCTTGCTTCTCTCTCCTGCTGTTTCAAGTGATATTTATATTTTATTTTAACCCGGACCATAAAGTGTTTAGTATATACTTAATTAATAAATGTAATTGTCTTTGTACTGCCTGGTATCAAACTTGTACATGAATTGATCAAATCAATCATAATTTTAATAGGTGATTTTTTGATGATTTTTGAAATTTTTTTCAGAATTTCCAGGTTAATTTTTACGAATTTCGGAGATGTCGGTCAGTAAGTCATCATTGGCTTACTGGAGGCTGGTAGATGAGGAAGTTAACCTCTTTTAGAATTTTGTCATATATAATTTAATAAACTTTTTTTTAACTAAAGTAACTTTTTGTACTATAATCGATTGAATTAATCAGTATATGAATGACTGTTTTTTAATGATTTTTTGGAATTTTTTCCGAATTTCTAGCTAAATAATAACATATTTTCAAGATGGCGGCTAAGATGGTCGACAAGATGGTGGCCGTCATGATAGTAAATACTACTGCACTCTATCAGGTAAAAATTAAATCAATATGGCGGCAGCACCCTCTAGCAGACGTGTGTATTACGTGACACTAGCGCTCCTTATATCGAATACTGAAAACAATATGGTGTCGGTGCTCTCTAGCAGGTGATGCTATTAACTTCAAAATAAATAAAAAGATTACAGTTCAAGTATGTGTATTATTTTTATATACCTTTTTTAATGCTTGGTCTGGTAAATGTCTCGATGGCTGTGTGGTTAAAGAAATATGTTTTCCAATCCAGAGGTTGAGCTGTCATGGTTTGATTCACTTCGCTTCCAGTGTATTTTGTATAAAAATTAAATGTAGTATTTTGATTAAAACCATAGCATAATGGAATATAGGAATGGAATATCGACCTTATGTGCACGAGAGAGGGCGATGATGGTTCTCTATAGGAATAAACCGCAGAAACAAAGGTATCCTAGATGTCGGCCTCCAGATAAAAAAAATGGTGGCTGTGTGGTCATCCAAGATGGTGGCCTCCAGCAGAAAAGCTGGCGGAAATGTCATTCAATATGGTGGTCTCCAACAGACGAAAACAAGTTAAACAATTTAAAAATGGCCGAATTTTCTACCATAATGAAAGAAGCAATGATCGGGGGGTTGGGCGCACGATGTCAAGATGGAAAATTCCAAAATGAGGTTGAGGTTAAGGTGAAGGTCACCCAATATGGCTACCTTTTCGTCACAGTCCAAGTTGGCGGACCGACAGTCACCATCCACGCACCAGCTCCAGTGTCATAACATACCAATAGGCTATATACTACTGGTGTGGTCTGTTGCCACATTTACGCCACAGAGCACAGATGTTTTAGGCACAACTATAAAATGAAATTGAAAATATTTTGAATGTATCTAAAACATTGTATATCTTAAAACAATATTTAGAATGCTAATTTTGTAAAGGCCTTTTTCATGTTGTATTTCATAAAGAGCATCTGATAATAGTCTATTTTTACTTTTAAGAAAACACAATTGAAAGATCAATCCTAGTCTTAACCGTTTTGCCAACAATTGTTTTTGTATAATCTAATATTAAATATTTGCTCAGTTTGAGCATAGCACATAATTTAATGGAATGTCTTGTAGCGACTGCTACAAATATGTAGGTAGTTTTCTGGTTTAGCATAGCATTTTTTTCCCTTTCGGAATTATTACAGCTGCAATAGTACTGCCAATACAGAACTATAGTATGACATTTGAAAAAAAAATAAAAATAATAAAATATAAAAAAGTAAATTTATTATAATTAACTATGTTATGCAAAATAAGATATTTAATGTAAACAAGCTGGGAGTATCAGTCTGGCAACAGTGGGCGCCATTTCCTCCGCACTGCAATTCAAGCGCGAGGCAGACTACATATTTGTGTCGCGCTTCACTGGCCGGAACCAAGACTGTGACGAGTGCGTCTTCGCGTCTTTCTCGCGGGCACAACAGCCTCGCCGCCATGGCAACGTGATGCCGCGGTAAACATCCCCAACCCTCCAACCGGGTTCGCGCACAAGGAGCTGCTATCAGCGGCCGCGATCCCCGGAGCCAATCAAAAGCTACTCGCCTCGCGGAGCAAGCGGGACGTGACGTCAGCGCGAGATGCGGGCATTTGCGACGTCGAAACCTGTCGTCTTCGAGCTCACGTGCGGATCTTGAGATTCTGCCTCCGTCCATATCCATACGCGCCCTTCCTTTCTCTATATGCTAATTATGTTTTTCCATCAGAAAATTGTTTTCATAAAATTGATAAAACCACTTCTAAACAATCAACGATAATTGTATTATTAGTTAATTTTTATTTATGATCAACACTCAGTTATAGAATCATTCAAGCAAAATAACACAAAAGCAAATAAGAATACGCTGAGGAAGGATGAGTAGTTCAGTTTCCGTAGTTCGTTTTTTAACTCAATTTTTATGAGTGAAAATGGCTCAAAACGCGTGATATCATTGTCTGGAGTTGTTTGGCTCCTGGGTTGTAGTTGTGTCGAAGGCGAAGACATCACCGACGTTTCGGTCGACGTTGCAGCCGCCATCATCAGGCAGTAGTTACAACTGCTACCTGATGATGGCGACTGCAACGTCGACAGAAACGTCGGTGATATCTCCTCTTTCGGCGCGGCTACAACCCAGAAGCCAAGCAACTCTTATTATACAGCAGGTTGAATAAGATACAGACCGACAAACTACGGCTGCATATTTTGTTGCCGCTCCCCCCTTCTCAGAGAGGAACAACAAGGGATTTAAACTGAACAAAAAACTATGCTGATCGTGTCCTATTTATTCACCTTTAAATAAATCAAACACACAAAATTCACTGTAGGTGTTTGGAACAGCACATGTTCTCTTGATCTTATGTACAATCTTCGTGTTATGACCAGGACTCGCTCTCGAATAACAACTGTTGACAAGCAGGAAAAAAAACAGTAACCAATTAACATAATAAGCTATTAAAACTTTATACAATCTTGATGGCCTTCTAAAAAAATATATGGTAAGTATTTAGCTTGCACAGGCAAATATTTTAACAAAGGCTTCCTGAAAGAAAACCGGCTCTTTTGCTGGGTGAGAATTAATGTCAAAACACTGCTATGACTTTTTCGTGGGAGCCACAGCAATTAAATCAACTTCTAACATCAAAACTATGTTTAAGACCATTAGTTTATAATTCTCGCCAAATATACCAGAGAAAAATCTTAGATTCACTGGAAACTTATCACGAGGCAGAGACAGAATATAATATTACAATAGTATATATATATATATATATATATACATACATATACATACATATACATACACATATAGTTTGGCGCCCAGAACGAACCAGAACGATGGCGCACCGATAAAGAGTATCGCTCCACTTCCAGAGTTAGGTGGAGGGGTCGCGAACTGTCACGCACCGGAAAACTACTTGCAGGTCACATGACTGAATCAGAACATTTTCCTCTGGTAGTTAGGCAACTGGAAATGCTTCGATATATGGCGGGTGGTAAGCATCATGGGTTAACATGATACAAAGTCGGGAAGTACATAAATAGCTTTGCGGGCGGCAAAATTACACTCGCAACAGGTTCATCACGGGAAAATAGGCTGGTATAATTGTTTTGAAGTCAAAGCTCAACTTCGGGAATATTGCAGATAATAGAAAAAAAGTATACCTATACGAATGAACGCCGGACGTCTGAATAATGTTTGAATGAACTAATTGCTACAATCACCGCAAAACGTGATGCTGTAGAAAATGATTTCATTGAAATAATTGGGGTAACAACCTTATTTAAAAAAAAAAGTTATCTGACGTAATTTGTGACAGACACACACACACACACACACACACACACACTAGCTGAAGTACCCGGCATTGCCCACCCCTTCCCACAGGGTGAAGAGGATTTTTTTAAATGTAGACAGTAATTGTCTTCTTAATTTGAACGTTATAACACTTAATTATTTAAATGAAATAATTTTACAACAATATCAAAATGCGTGGTGGTTGTATAACTTCGTGACATTAAACATAATCCAGACTCTCAGTGTCCTAGCTTAAATACTTTATTAATTACAGTACAAATATTATTCAGCTCCAACTTCAAAGACGTATACGAGCCTGGGGAACCACTTTAGACAACGAGTAGTAGTTTATACATGTTTTCAACTTATTTTGTCGTGATGAATCTGCAGCCAAAGTTTGTCCGTCGAATTCAGTTTCCACCTGTATAATTATCTCGTTACTTAACCCTTAAAAGAGCGGTTTTACACGTTTTTAACGTCGGGGATCAGCCTAGTTGCGTAGTCAGACATCACCAGAGATAGCGACGGCCATGTGTCGCCATCGTCAGTTGCGGATTGCTGCCCACTACCACGTTGCACAACAGTTGTTTCTATTGGTATTGATTATAGGCTGATTGCTGTAATAATAACGGAGTCTAAGAGACTTATAAAGCGTGTTTGCGCGTGGAATATAGATCGTAGTTGCAGTCGGCGCTCGAGTAGGTAGTGGTGTGTCGTTCATAAACGAATCGTTCAAAATGAACTTATCTTTGAGCGAACGAAAGCATATGGTCCGTTCGCTATGTAAAGAATCGGTTCTTTAAAAGTCGATTACTCGAAAGGTGAACACGATTCGGCAGAATATTAAGCGCAGAAAGAACGAGAGAAGAACCGGCCAGTCTGGTTCGTTTGTAAAATCACTCATGATGTCGGAAGTCACAGTACTCAGAAATCGCTGTGTGAACGTGTTCATCAAGAAAGCAAACGGTAACTAATAAAAAAAAAAGTGTAACTTTAAAAGAGCTGGGGAGAGACTCAACAAGTATCGCGTTACGATTATTGTTCATGGATTATCTTGGTTTTGTTTACTATAATTATCTGTGACAGCTTTGAAATGTGTTCACGCACAATTTTTGTATTAGCCAGACGTCTAGAATTTCAGATATCAGACCAGGCAACACTAGGCCAGCCACCTAGACGTAACGAATACTCGAATGGATGAACGATTTATACTTGAGATGTTCCAGATCTCGTTTTCGGTGGTCATAACTAAGAAGAACCAAATGAACGAATCTTTTGAAAGACTCATTTCATGAATCGATTATGTCAATTGAATCGTTCTGCCCGGGAGAGGGGACGAATGAACGTGATTGGAGGAGGTGGGCTGGTATCCCTGTGGAAGCAGTTCCAACCGCCGGCGTTGGAGCACAGCCAACCAGCAGTCGCCTCGTCACGAGTGTGACAGGGGTATGTTAGGAAAAGGGGGGGGGGGGGTTGTCTCATGTTCGTGTGAAATCCCACACCGCTTGATGTGTCCTGTGTTCCCTCACTCGCCGGCGTCATGTTTTCCACAGTTTTACCTTTTTTTTATAATTTCGGGTTTTTTTTTGTTGTCCTGCGAGAGCGAAAGTATAAAATTTGTAACTGTTACTGCGAACAAGAGGAGTGACATTGCCCGGCGCTGAAAAATTATTATTTTTTTGCAGCGCGAAATGTTTTGTTTTGTTTTGTTTTGTTTGTTGTCGCACGCCCGGCTATGTGAGATTGTCTCGTGTTAATTTAAGCGGAGCTTTTTGAAAAAAAAAATATAGGGAGAGAGGAAACCTGGACCGTGTGTTATTTAATGTTGTTTATTGTAAGTCTAGGCCCTAGAATTTCGTATTATATTCCACCACCACGATGCCCTGCAAACAGTTGTGCTATTGTAACATCGTTACCCTGACCCGCGCTAGCAGACCTCTAGCCGGTGGCAGTCTGCCGGTTATCAGCGTTGCCAATCCCGTGTGTGTCAGCGAGAGACGAACAAGCGACAGCCATCCCTGGAGTGTGTACAGGACTGTGGAGTCTAGCCAGGCTCTGTAATTTACTTAAGTTATGAGGTCTCTACATGGTGATAAACATCGGCCCTATTATTAAAAAAAATATGAAGTCTCGCCTGTTGGTCTATATTTTTATAGTCCCTATACATTACTGTAAAAAAAGCTTCACTGTTTTGAGCGAGTGAAACTTTTTTCGCGAAGCACAGGCGTGTCAGGAGATAAGCACCATCGCTTGCCACGGGACCTGTGATCTCGGCGATCAGTAAGCTGGCGGGGTGCTTGTCTGGTTGTGTAAATAATGGGGTGTGTGGTCAATATTTGCCTTGTTTTTAGTTGAAGTCAAAATGAGAACGATCTCCCGACACTTACCTTTCCCATCTGGATAACAATTTTTTTTTTCAGTTAAAGTGAAGTTTAACATTAATTCTTTGATGCTTTGTTTAACAATAATGGCTTAGTGATGGCTTTTATATTATAATTTCTAGCGAGTTCCTTTCAGTCTATTAAACAGACTTCTGGCCTTAGCCCTTATACGGGCACGGTTGGTTTTACTGACAATTTGTTAACCACAGTGACTTCATTATTTGTATTGTTACGAATGGGGAAAACTTGTCCGGAAAGGATAGCCAAAATTAATTAACTAGAGTTTTATTTATGAATTTCTATGTACATTTTCTTCTAGATTACAACAATTCAAATGAAGGTCCATAGATGAATCACATTTCCATAATTCCACATTCACTTTCTCCACTGGAGCTCGATCCCAACACACTGCCTCGCACTACTCACTCGTCCGCCGCGCCGCGATACGATACTGTCTCCCAGATGCTCAGATCTTAGCACACGAAGCCTGTCGCTCGTCGCCCACTATCGTTCGCCAAGGGGTCATTCAACATCTTCACTTGGCTATTGGTCGCCGTTCGTCCCGCTTTAATACCACTAGGTTAGTCGACTTAGTGCTAGAAGCTGTGGGTTTCGCCGCTTCTGAGGACGTACCGAACCCTCCATAGGGGCCGAGACGCCGCTGCTAATAGGATTTCCGTGTAGCGGTAGAGGAGGGACGGGCGCTACCTCTGTCCGGGAGGTGGGACCTCCCCTGGACCCCCGCTGGCCTGCCTCGTCTCTAGCAGCCTCGCAACAATATGAGATAAAATCTCCACGTACTTATACCCCCCGATGTGTAAAGCAACTCTCTAGCTGCATTATCGCGCCTGCCTGGAATAATATTGTCTCATCGGTGAGGTGGGATGGTCATGGTGCGAGCGTCTTCATACACACACCATGCATACTCATAGCTGGTTTGGGAAGGTGGGGCGGGGAAGGGGTTAGAGAGGCGTGGTCCATTAGCCCTCCGCAGATCTACTTTTCATCTCATTGAAGGGCTGCTCTCGTGAATTAGAAACACACTGCATATACCTAGAAACATTCAAGACAAAGTTGTCCAAGTCATGTCTGTTTCTGAGTTAGGCGTAGATGCCGCCATGGAAGAGACCTCGCGGTCGTCTACCATCCGGACATCGGAGCATACCGACCGAACACCAAGTACAGTGTTGGTGGGGGGGGGGGGGGGGGTTGTGGCAAGACGCGCACAGGATCAACCCTGCCACTGTACACTCTCGTGGCACCAGTCACCAGTCACCAGTCACCAGTCACCAGTCACCAGTCACCAGTCACCAGTCACCAGTCACCAGTCACCAGTCACCAGTCACCAGTCACCAGTCACCAGTCACCAGTCACCAGTCACCAGTCACCAGTCACCAGTCACCAGTCACCAGTCACCAGTCACCAGTCACTGCGGTGCACAGTATCAGGACCGTGTAGGGACAAAGTGAAAGAAACTTTCCCTGACCCGGAGTTGGGACCCGGCATTGTCAGTACCGTTCATCTCTGTCGCACCCGTAGTGTTCAGGACCCGTATGTTCCCACTAGTGGGACTTCCCTGGCACTTGCTGCTGCTTCATGTGTTGAGGCACCTCGTTAGCGCACTTTTGTTCATCGACAGGATTCATTTTCTTCCTAAAGACCCTGTCACACTGTCAAAAATTCCGCTTCCAACACCCTGCAATATGTCCAGTGAAAAATATATTTGGCGGGTTATGACGTCACAAGCGCAGCCAAGTTAATTTGACAATATGGAATACTTGAGTTATAATTATTATATCTAACATTTTATTTACAAATAGAAAAACTGACATGAAACATTATGTATGCATTACTGTGATAATGCCGTGTCTTCTGATGAGAGCCACAACTAAAAAATTTCCGAAGTTTTCCAAAGTTTGCCAATCGGTTGGGAAAAAAAATTGTATATATTTTACGGTCATAGAGTATTTTAAATAACGCTAACCTAACCAACATTTCATTTGATTTGCGATAACCTAACCTAACCTAACCTAACCTACCCTTCTGGAAAAAAAGAACTATTATTGATTACTCTGACCGAACCTAACCCAACCTACCTTTTACTTCGGTAAACTTCGGAACGGTTCGGGTTGTGGTCGTGGTGAACTGTAGTCCCTCCCCTGTGAGCCCGAGGTGCATGCAAGCAAAGACGGCTAACGCACGCCGGTGCGCCTGGCAGCCCTGGCCAGGAGACTGCGCGCACTCTTGGCTGTGTGCGCGGCGGGGGAAGGCAATTTGCATGCCATTGTAACTGCGGAATTATGCGGTGTGTGCGGACGCTGGCTGGCGATAGAGCTGAAGAACACGAGGTCAGCGGTCTCCCCTCTAGGCGCGCCGAGGGAGGACCATCAATTAGGCCGCCGGTCCTATCTTAGCGCCGCGGGGATTACCATTGTCCCTTTCCGACGGTATTTCACCCTTCCTCCTCCCCGGAGCCGCCCGGAATTGATGACGGGAATTGCCGGTAAAATATACACCGTCGGCGGCCCTTCCCCAGACCCAGGGCCAAATTGAGACCGGCGTCCCGTTTCCACCGGCGCCCCGTTTAACGACGCCTGCCTCCAGCCTCCTCCGGCGCCATCTTTCATTATCCGCTACCCGCCCCCGAGAGGGCGGCTGCGCATTCTGCACGGATTCCTTCAGACACAGTCGGTAGAAGCTCTGCCATGTGCGCTGTGCAGCTCTGCTAGACATCTCCGGCTCTCACTGACACACGCGGGAGTCACACCGCCTCAAGGGTTCACCCTGATGGTCAGGTACACCTCGGCGTGTTATGTGCCGAGAAGTGTTGAGACACAGGTTTTTATACCGTATGCTCACAATTATGTTCTTGCTGCAATTACCTTTTAATCGTTTCTTTAACTCAACTGTATATGTTGTTTAGAAATACAATTTTTTTTAAAACACTAAAATTCGGTTGGGCCAAAAAAAAATTGTTTCAGGAAGTAGTCCATATTTGTTTCGTCGCATGTTAACAAATATTTTTCTTTGTGTACTTCTATATAAATGTAAATGTTCGTTCGTTCAAATTCTTAAAACTGCGAAAAATTTTAACCGATAGCTTTGAAATTGTGACATAACGTTGTATTCGAATATGCGTGCGTTTTCATGTACCTATGTCACACCTGTGACAAGTATAAAAATAGATAAAAATATTGATAGGTAAAACATAGATTTTAAATATTTTTATTGTATATAGAGGTATAGGTATATATAGTGGGATATATATATATAATTAGAGGTAGATATAAATATATATAGATATATACATATAGAGAGAGAATTGGAGAGAGAGATAGAGAGATAAATGCAATTCTCAAAGACATCCTCATATAAAACCCTAAGAAGAAAATGGATTTACGACAGTCACTGCAACTAACAAAAACATTGCGAAAATGATATGAGTGTTCGCTCCTTAGCTAATTAAACAGTCGCCAGTCCCGCTGAAAGCGCGCAAGTGAACTATGGGATTGTGTGTGTGTGTGTGTGTGTGTGTGTCCAGTGTAGGCGAGCCTGCCTCAATCTGGCCGAGCTGCGGTCCGTGCCAGTGGCCGCGTGCTGTCTGGGCTAGTCACGCGCCTAGCGTCATGGCCAGTTGCCACGGCGCGGCGCGGCGAACAGTAGCTCGAGACTGCTGCCCTCCCGCCTGGCGGGTTTCCTCGTGGTGCTCCCGTGTCCCGCACCCGTTCCTTTCGCCATCGCTGCCCCTCCCCTGTAGTGACACCCGATGTCGACGAGGTGTTTAGGCTCGGTCTCACAAGACATGGTGATTCGTTGTTTTCATTTTCTCGTCATTACTATTATTTAATTAACGGATATATCTATAAATTTAATACGATACCACTTTTGCATATTTTTTTTCAGTCACAGATATTTACAAAAGATATTCACTTAGTATAAACTATCATGGGTGTAAAATGGTCTTGCAAGTATTCGTAATTGTTATAATTTGCTTGAATTATTACAGCTATTATTTTTAATTTCCTTGAAAATGTTGATGACATAACAAATTGAACGGAGGTATCGTGTTTTAGTATTTAAGAAAACGCTCTTAATAATAGTAATAACAACAAAAATGATTTAAAAATCGGAGCGAGTCTTTCAGTATACTCGCTAGTGATGTGTAACATCTTACCTCGGTAACGAGCCAATTCATGTGTTCTCATGTTGCAAATACACTTATAATACCAATCTGACACGAAATTTAATTTAGGATTTTCTAAAAATAATACTAATGATATACGAAGTTGTTTCAACGTAGTTTCCACATCCGCTCCTAGAATTAGCTGCTGGAATTGCTACCGGAATATCCAATCATTTAATTATTAGAGCAAAATATTAAACTATATTTCTAACGGCTTCGATAAAGGCGAAAATGACTTGGAAAAAAATACGAAACCCTGGCTTTGAACCTGATTTTCGACAAGGAATTTTATTAAAATACTGTCCATCTTGTTAGCCTTAATTAAACAGTTTATATTATTAAGTTACCCTTTGTCTTTGAATGCTGGTTCTCGCCATCCGCCACAGATGGCAGCACCGTGGTTGTTACACGTTTCCGTCGCATTCACGAAATTACTCCCACCGTGTGCCGTATACCGAGAACTAAGGTGATACACATAAAAAAAACATGACATCTTAGACCGAGCCTTAAGCTCTCATTCATGAAACGCGTTTGATTCAAGGACATGTGCTGCGAGTGTGTTTGCTGACGTCATAGGACGGCGGTGCGGTCAGGCGCTCCCAGAAGGTTCTCGGTCCACAACGAGCAGATGGCTACCTGCTGCGTACTGCTGCCAGTCGCGCTCTCGAGTGCACCCTCGGCCAAGGGCGCAGTGCGCACTCCAGGTCCCACATGGTTCAAACTGCTCCGAATGCGCGAAATTCTACCGAGAATTTGTTAAAACTCCACCGCTTGAATCAAGAGGATCCCTACTGAAGCGCTCTGATTTACCAATGGTGTTCAGTAATTACGTACCGCATAAACAAAGGCACCGATCAGAAGTCCACAATCGTGCGAATTTACAGAAGAGTAAAAAAATGAGTTTTCCAATGCCTCTGTTTTTTTCCCGTCAACCTCCATATGCATGTGTTCGGCACGAAGGTATTAATGATGAAGTTATATCTTATGCGACCTTTTACCAACAGCCACAGGTACATAGCATTGTAACTAGACTTAAATTTGTCTGGCTCACCTTAGACAATTAAACCTCTTGCTAGATGCTTAAGAAATTTTGGTTAAGGTTCGATAGAAAGCTAACTTAATCTGCAATAAAGAAAAAATCACTACATTTAGACTTAGGCTCCATTTGCTCTCAGGCACAGATTTTGTTTAAGCGATTTACGTTCACTGATTTGTCAGTAGTTTTCACTAATTTTCTAGTGAACTACATTATTAAATAAGAGATTTATAATGAAATTCACTTATTTACAAGTCAGTTACATTACGATGGCAGAATTTTCATTTACTATCATTTCAGTGATTCAAATCAATAGCTTATTCACATTTAGGCCTTATCGGTCCATTAATCGTTTAACAATGCTCTATCAAATTAAAAAAAATTATATGTTGAAAACGCAAAACAAATATGCGTGGTGTTTTTCAATAAAGTTATTAGATAATTTTGTAATAGCTATTGTCTTTATTTACCGTACAGATCAATCTACTATTGCATACTAAAGATAAGAGTGCACTACTGAAAGAAGGCTATACATAGTGCAGAATTTCTCAATGATTGTCTCGGAATCCTTTATTGATTGTCTTTTTTTTTTGTGTGTTTCAGGTGAGTTGGTGAACTTGTGCATTGCCTAGAAGTCTGCCCGCAGCTGGTATGTAAACTTTAGCTCTTGTTATGTGATTTTGAATCGATTAAAATACGTTATAAGTTTAGTCAGGTAACCTGAACAAAGAAACTTGATTAATTTGACAAAGAAAACCTTAAAAATTTTTGAGACGTTTTACATTGTTTTGTAAACTTCAGATGTTGAGAACTTCAGTTGAATCAGACATTTGAGAATGTACCTGGCACACATGATCAGAGACGCTACCATATCGCGGTGTATTCGGCCGCCAGATCAGACTCTACAGTGCTGTACACACTGAAGGGTTGGTAGACTGTTAATTTGCTGTACTTGTGTCAGATGTCTCCTTATTTCACTCATACACACAGGGTTAGCTCCACCGATGGCTGATGACGCCACTGGCTCGAGGTCTGCTAGCGCGTGTCGGATAAACTATGGTCTAATCACACAAGTTTTGTACACGCTTAGAAATTACAGTAAACTTACGGACTTTTCGACGAAGAATAAACTCCAAATAGTTCATATTCTTTTTAATTTTAAAAATTAGATTTTCTTAGAATCTGCGCTATAGTTTTACTACCCTATTTTCTGTTTTTAGAATAAACACACACGTAAAAGATATAAGAGTAAATGCAATAGGAATGGCGGAGCTGGAACAAGGTCCAGGGTGTGAATTGTGTCCGCCATCTTGAATTATGACGTTACGTCCGCCATCTTACTGTCAAATTCCCCTCAAATTAACGGAAAATTCCTAGAAATTTCCATATTTTGAGGACATAATTTCCTTATCGAAAGAAAATTTCCCGTTTTATTCCTCAAAAATTCAAAAATTAAAAGTGCCTGAAAATATATTTGCCTAAGAAAAAACCAAAATTCCTAAACACGGCTTAAGGCTCCTAAAAGCAAGCCATCTTAAGTCGCCTTGACCGTAACTTGAAATTCTTTAACTCTTTACAAAAATAATTCCGAAAAAAATTCCCAAAAAAATATATATATATTTTTTGGTGAATAATTTATTTCAGTTTTCGCTTTGATTGCCGGTGAGAGTAAAAATGTAATTTATTAATAAAAAAATTAAAAAAAAATTTAAATATAAATACAATTTAAATAAAAATCTTGCTTACAGTGGATTCTGCCATTTTTATAGTGAAATCACAGCCACCATATTAAAAATCCGTATTATATAGAAAATCGGGAAAAATTATAATTTTATAAAATTAATTGAAATAAATTTTGATAATAAATATAAAAGGAACTAGGTTTTAACCTGGTTATGCAATTTATTTAAAAATGGTGACGAATCTTTCCTCCAGAAAGTCACCGGTAGACTGACCTCCCACCAATAATGCCAAGGCAGATTTTACGTCACCCAGTATGACGTCACGACAGCCATCTTGTTTTACGTCTACTTGAGCCGACCATCTTGCAACCGACATACTGTCACCGTATTAGTTTAATTTTTACCGTTTAAGAGTACAGTAATTATTTATTATCCTGTTGGACGTCAGGGCCGCCATTTTGAAATTATGTAATTATTAAGCTATAAATTTGAGAAAAATTTCAAAAAAATTACCCATTAATTGATTGGTGGATTCGATCAAATGGCTGCCCTCGGTTCAAATCTTTATCAATGCAATAAAAGAATAAAAAAATGTTACGTTCGAGACACAAAACACCTTATAATTACAATTAAAAAATGTATTACACAATAGCAGTTGGATTTTACTGTCTACATCCACTTATAAAAAAATTCCCACTTCACTCTGTGTTCAACCAGGGCAACGCTGTGTACTTCAGCTAGTTTACAATAATTAACGTAGGGTAATTTGACAAATATTTTTTTGTTACAAGAGTACTTATTATACTCGCCACAAACTATTGAAACGTTTTCTTACATATTCTGTGAGCTCGTTTAGTGTATTATTTTTAAGTTTTAGTCTTCCAAAAGTTTCCATAAATAGTATCGTCAAAATGATGAATTATTTGAGAAGTTTCCGACTTGCCAGTTCTGTGATCCGTTGTAAGAGGTTAAACACGCATGCGTTAGGAGGAGTGTTTGTCTTTAGACTTAACAAATGTTTAAGCTTATGTTAATATATCAGAATAATCCTTCTGAGTTCATTTTGAAAGTGAGTCAACTCAGTACACGCAATTCACGATGATCTATGGACAGGAGTTGCTTGACTTCTGGGTTGAAGCCGCGTCGAAAGCGAAGTTATCACCGACGTGACGTTTCGGTCGATATTGCAGTCACCACCATCAAGGCGGCAGTTACCTACTTGTTGTACCTGCAGTTGTAGATAACTGTTGCCCTGATGATGTTGCCTGCAACGTCGCCCGAAACGTCGGCGATGTATAATATTCGCCTTTGACGCGGCTGCAGTCCAGAAGCCAAGCAACGCCAGACAATGACCGCGACAGCCCGCGGTCCTTATTGATCTCAGGACAACTGGTAACCAGTACTTTCCGTATAGCTACTGTTAACATTTACAGCAGTGCTGCAGGATGGAACCTGAACTGGAGTGCGGTCGCAGATTGTGTGCGGAACATAACACGTCTTGCTCTGTTTCGCTGTTCGAAGTCACCGTGACAGCTTGAAATCACCCACACGGGAAAGTTCCTGGATTTTTAGTTATTAGAGCACTTTTTTTAATAGCACTGATACATTTCTTCCCCCTCCGAAATTTTGATTATTTTTTAATTTTGATGTGTAACATCTTAGCTTAAGGTTTACGGCATTTGGTGGAAGTAATTTTGTGAATGCGATGGAAGTCAAGGAACGTTATTGAGTAACAGCCACGGTGCTGCCATCTGTGGCGGATGGTACGAACCAAACTTCATAAATACAAAGGTAAACTAGGAAGTATTTTCTGTTTAATAAATAATAACATGTTGGAATGTATTTTAATGAAATTTCTTGTCGAAAATCATGTAAACAGTCGGTGTTTAGAGTTTTTCAAGTTTTCTTTCGCTTTTATAGGAGCTGTTTCATTATATAGTTTAAAATTTCGTTCTGCAAATCGAATGATTCAATAAACGACGAGCTGCCACGACACCAAATTCTAGAGGTAGGTGCGGAAACAACGTGTGATTCGTGTACAGAATGTACTTGAAAACACAATTGGCATATAATTATATTTATCAAGCTCGGCATTATTTTAAAGAACACATGAATTTGCTCGTTACAGAGGTTAGATCTTACACACACACACATCTCTGGCGAGTACTGAAAGATTATCTTACATTAAATTTTTTTTGTTTGTTTTTGTTTGGCGCAATTAAGACAAGGCCCTTTATTACACTGAACAAGCTCCTAAAATATGACATGTAAACAATAAACAAAACACTAAATTACATGCACTTCTCAAGATTACTGACGAGTCAGTAATGGCTATCTAATAGCAATAAGTTTAGTACTATCATAAACCATATAAATAAAAAAACTAATAGATAAAATAATATTAAAAAAATATTGTGTGTGTGGAATTCAAGCACGACAGAAGCGAAACTTCTTGTTTATTAAGTTTAGATATAGATTAATTATTGGCTTTTTTAATTGAACAAGAGATAATAATTGAGAATAGTAAGGATATGGGTGTGATCTCAAATGAAATAAAAATTCCTTTTTCCGCGCTCTGTACTCTCGCATCCGTTTACTGGCACTTTTTACGCCTCTTTTATCGGTTTATTACCACGTTGCCTTTGTTAATACCTCTTATCTGCTTCTGCCTTTTTATTAATTTTAGGCATGATGTTTAATCACGATATTCAGCTGAATAAAATGAGAGAACAAAAAAAAACACTCCAATCGAACATAAATTACAATTATAAAGACTATCTCAGTATATGTTATTTTGGCATTTCAAACTACATACCAAAACTAAATAACACCCATAAAGCTAATCTCTTAAGTCTATGCGACTTTTTAAAATTTTCAAACACGCAATTCACGTAAAAGTGATTGTTACTTAAAGTTAATTCCTTAAACTAATAACTCTTGTACAAACAAATAAATAAATAAAATTATACTTTAAATAAAATAGAATAACTATGGTAGCGTCAATCGTTAGCCGTTACGAAAACTGAGAGTAGACAAACACAAGTAGCGTTATGAGAATTCCGTAGTATCACTGCTGCGTCATTTCTACCTCACCCCCTCCGGCTGTTACATATATTATGCTACACTACGTACCTATCCGCCCCATATCCACCTTACCATCTTCCCATTCGACCGCTAGCGCTGACGCACTCTCCTCCTCTACCGGTTCCCCCACCCCGTACCTAAATATGCCCCTAATGCGATCGGAATTTTCGTAACGCTCAAAAATAGTAGCCATCTCAGCAAAGAAGTTTCACTTCGAAAATGGAATCTCACATTGGTTCATGACGATATTGCCATTCGCAATCTCAGTATATGTTTGGGTTGACCGTAAGCTTTGAGCATATTGGCCAAGGCTGTTCCAGAAGCGAGGTGCAGTGACTGTACAGGATTTACATAATAATTTTTTTATGCATGAGTTTTAAGTAAATTTCCGGGACAAATATTGAGCAGTTATGTCTAAATATTTTTTGTAGAATGAGTAGAGAGTGTAGTGTGAAGATATGTTTATGTGAAGGCATGGAAGTTCTCACAGCCTCATATTTATATTAATATTTTTTTATGAGTAGTGTCATCAAAACACTAACCTAAATATTCGTATTGTATGTGGATTGACCTTTATGTGGAATTGATTTAGAGAACTATGAATATTTAAAAGTAAAATTCGAGAACACATAGTTACAGAAGTACCTTAAGCTATTTGCAGACAAGAAATGAATCTGAAAATATTTATTCTTATAACAAAGAACGTATGCCTGTGAAATTATTACTAAATTTATAATTAAATGGGGGTGGCCACCTTTTATCGCATTCATTTATTTTAAATTTAGCTATAATTGTATTTTGGGTGAACACTTTTAAAGAGTATTTTTGCAACAGGCTAGAGTGCAAACTGTTATGCATTTTGATCACCGGTGGTCAGTGGATTATGTGTGGAGAACCAGAATTTTCGTGGCTGGTTCGGGTCTCAAGGTAGACTTCTCACATCTCTAGGTATTTGACTGCAACTCTTCGACTGTCCGCTCTTCGACTGCAGGACAATTACTACCGGTAACAGCGGAGACACCAAACCCCTTGACTTGCTCAGAACAAACATGCAGTAGAAAGTCATATGTCGTTTCATTCAAGGATGGACTCAACTTTCCTATACATGCTTTGAATGATTCTTGCAATGGGGAAGGTTTATTCAATCCATTATTTTGGATAAACAGCTGATAATAGATTGTTCACACTGTATGTCATAAAGAAAACCCGAAGAACGAACAAAGAAAAATGAACACATACATAGAAAACAAGCCACATGACAGGAACAGCTCTCAGTTCCCGAAACGTCGCACCTACATTGTTTGGGAGCTACTGTGTTCGCCTGTGCTGTCGTCATTGTGTTGTCAGAATACCTATTTAAAGATAATCGCTGGATTCGTATATGAGTCGCTGCATTGTCAGTGTGTTCAGATTATTTGTTTAGTATCATCGCTGAGTTCCTCTGTCTATCTCTGTGTTGTTCAGGGTTCAAGTTTGTCTATATTTACTGTTTTTGTTGCAACTATCTGATGGTTGTAAGCCCACTGTGTTCGTTTGTGCCGGAATATTGTTCTGCTGAATTATTTGTGCTTTCTTCGAATTTAACATTTGAAATCAGCTGATTTTAGCTTGTTTTCTGTGTATTTGTGTATTTGTTTTTCTTTGTCCTTTATTCGTGGTTTATCTATGACAAACTATGACGTATATCGAAAATAATTATTTGAATTTGCCTATACATTATCAAACGTTTTTGGGGTGTAAATTGGTCGATAACAGGGTCAAATCCTCTGGCGGGTTAGACGTAATTAAGTTACTAATTCTTCTTGTTTATCAATTACTCAGGGTCGTAAAATAGGTGTCACGAGCATTACAGTCCAATCATCAAACTTGAGCAGATGTATATAAGCTTAAAGTATACTTTGTCGGCCAAGGAAGCCGCTAAACGAGTGTAGTTGAAATATTAACTGAGCTTCAAGATTCTCAAAACCATTAGGTAATCACGTATATTGATTAATGAACGATTGTGTAAGTAATTAACTGTAGATAAACAATCAACATTATTAAATACTTAATAAAAATACGAAATTATAGAAAGAATGGAGTACAGGAAACTACTGTCTTAAAGAAACAGTAAGTATCCGAAAGAAATGTGCTTATATTTGGACGTATTTTTGCTCATGATTGAAATGAATAGATACATAATAAAACCTAAAGTGATTCTTTATGAATAATTGTATTAATTTAATAGTGTTTTAATAGTTTCTTATAAAATTACATCTAAATATATATTTAATCCGTCCATGATTAAAGAGCATGCATTTGTGTGGTATACATTTTTAAATTGAGCTTTGTATGTGGAGTTTGTTTTGAAACTCTTCATTTTTATAATATAATTTGTTAATCAATAAAAAATTGGTTTTCCAAAAAACGCCTAGAAACCTAAGATTTTCATTGTTTGGAAGAAAAGAAAGTTATGAATGATTCTTAAAAGTAAGTAGAGATCAAAGTCAAAGGCCACAACATAATGTTTATTAAAAAATTGCATAATTTTATTATTTTAATTTATTGATTTTAATTAATGCGGGGATTGATATATATATAGTCTTATAAAATACTCAATACTATTAAATAACACTTATTGAAGTGATGAACTCATTTATATATACTGTCAAAAAACTTATATTATTATTTCAGTTGAAATATCGGTAAGAGGACGAACCTATAAGAGCAGTACAGTTAAGGAAACTACTGTGTGCAGGATGCAGGGGCGGTCCATACAAACACTAAAACACATACACAAACACTCACACACAGGCAGTAACGCCCGGCAACTCAGCGACGCAAAGCGGCTTCCCTGATTGAAAATCGGTTAATGCATGCGAGCATTATAAATCCCTTTAGCTTTCTGGCCGCGGTTTACATCCCGTCCCCTCCTCTACCCGGGGTTACCCCCTCCACAAGAGCCTGATTCCCTCCAATCCCTCCAGGGGCGAGCTATAGCTACGCAACTGTGACGTGCGCGCCAGTGAACAGTTCGCCGTCCCTCGGTGGTGTCTAGCCAGGTTACCTGGACAGCCTGAGACAGTGGGCTGTAGAGACCATCAGTTGAGTTGCATCGTTTGTGTTTCGCAGTTGATTGATTTTCTTTCAGGCAGGCTGCATGTTAACTGTCGTTACACACCGCCTGATTGACACCCAGTCAAGGCGGTGGCTTCTCCCGCAAGCGGCTGCAAATCACAGGGAAGAAACCTTATTGTAGTCTAACGAGCCGTCAGATTTTTTCACGAAAAATACTAAATTCCTTTTAGTTATTAGTAGAAGACGAGGATCTTGTAAAAAATTAAACTTATAGTACTTATAGCTCGTTTAACTCTGTTTGAATTTAGTGATTTGACCAGTATTCTGTGGACATGCCCTAGATCCAGACGACACTGAGTCAGTAATAAAACCGGGGATGTTATATTTGACGCAAACAATAGGCACTCTAGTTCGAAGGATCAAGGCATCTAACCTTTTGGTATCAGCCAGTGCCTCCCTGTGTTTGATTATGTATAGAATTCTAGAGTATAGCCTTGATGGAAAGGCAAGGCTAAATAACTGTGGGTCTGCATGTTGGTTCTTGACGTAGTGCCAAATGAACTAGAGTCCTCAGGACGCACATGTTTGTGAATGTGAGAACAGCAAACACAGTAACGGAGCAGTAACGTGTGTCGCTTGAGTTATTGCCGTATGTTTAAACTTCGATTTTTTAACAAACTAACCTATTGAATATATTATCAGCCTACTGGAGGACGGAAAGAAAACACATTTCAGACAGATATCCGACATCAACAAGTAGCTTAATTTTCAGACTCTATGTAATTGCATGTTCATTGGAAAAAACAATATACTTGTAAAGAAATCCAAATAATTTGTTTGTATTATGACAAAAAAAAATCTTAGAGACGTTATTGCCAAAAAAAAAAGTCCTTAACACAATACATTTTACAGATCATTCATGTCAAATGTATATATCTGCTGCTTTATTCGAACAAGTAAGTATTATTATCCCATATGTTTATGATAAACATTGCGATTCTCTATAATTTTATAGTAATCTGAATGCAACTACACAATGTTTTACGTGTTAATTATTGGCAAGTATTTTTCGCGAAAAAAGTCTGATCCCTTATTATACTGAAACAAGGTGTGTTCCCCCGCACCACAGGTTTCTTCCTTGTGATTGGCGACCGTGTGCAACAGAAGACATTGCCTTATTTGACCCGGCCATTCAGGACGCGTTTACTTCCGCACTGAGTGGCTGTGATTAGTGCGGTGTACCTGGGAGTCAACCAATAACGAAACATAGACGGTGCTGAATTTTTTTTTTAAAACTCAACTAATCCTGATTTTTTTTTCACTGAAACAAAAAAACATACACCTGTGCATATTGCGTAGCAGTCTAATTTTCTTTGTAAATAGTGTTTTTGTTGCTGAACAAATCAGACACGCAGAAAAAAAAAAATTCTGTACATTTTAAAAAGATTCCTTTGGAAACTAGTTGATAAGAAATAGTTTGTAATACTAAGAGAAATATATTGTAACTTTGTACAGCGCATGGTTATTGTTATACACAAAATGTTTTTTCGAGATAGTACTGAATATTTCTCACTAAAATATTTTATATTTTAATCGATGTTTCGTTCAATCAAAATTTTATTAAACCATGGAAACGATAATCAAATATTTAATAATTAAACATATTTTGTTTTACTATGCTTATTAGTGTGCGTAGTTAATACTGGAAAGCTATTCAGAGATCGGTTTACAAGTAACTATGGGGGGTACTAGGACAACAGAAATACTATGTAAATTTCCGGCGTAGATAATTTGGTTTCATGTAAATGTACGAATTTACAAAACTCTGTAATTTACCTTGAATATCTGTGTTCCGTTAAAAAAAAAATTATGGCGTGGTGTAAACCAATAAATTCGTGATGACGCGAGACGAAATATTTGCTCGACAGATGCAAGGAATTAAGTGGAATGTATGACTGTTGTCACACAGGAGTTATTTTCCCCTCCTTGTCTTCGCCCGGGAGAACTTCTCATCACTTTTAAGTGGATGCAAGTGGAAGTGTGGAAGGAGGGGGGGGGGGGGGGGGGAGGGATAGCTGTATGAAGACGCCGTGTGTCTCGGCGATAGATGTGGCGCCTGATGCAAGATGCTGTCCCCGTGCTGCCGCGCCGGCCGTTAATGATGTTGTTTGGGGTGGAAGAAAAAAGAAAGATATATTCGGGGCGGTTGAGGGAGGGGGTGATGAAGTGAGAACACACCCGAACCCTTACGTGACCCTCGCTGACAGCCTGGGGGGGGGGGGGGGGGGGGGGGGTGTTGTGTGTGAGAAATGAAACTGTCGTAAAGCACGTGTGTTCCTGAACCTCGTCGAGTTATAGCGCTGGGTGTGTTTCACGCGACATGTTCGTGTTGTAGTATTTCTAGTTGCTTACGAAGAAATGGGTGTGTACGGTGAAGCATCCTTAGAAGAACTGTAATTAACGACTAGTGAGTGCCGACGACTAGGGGCAGGTGTATTTCATTGGCTAATTTGTCCAGGCCATTCAGGGCACATTTGCTTCCGCACTGAGTGACTGTCATTGGTGTGAAAAACAGTTCACATGACCGTAGAAGAATCTCAACCAGTCACGAAACACAGACGGTGCTACAGCAAGCGCGGCTTCAGAAGTGTGTGTGCGTGTGTTGTTGGCCCGGGGGGGGGGGGGGGGGAGAGAGATAGGTTCAATGGGCGATAGCCCCTTCCGTGCACGAAATTCATTTTATTTTTGAGGGTATATTATTGCTTACTTAAACAATTAAATCCACGTATTTTACTATTATTTCATCAAAAATTGTTTAAAATTACTAAATTTCATTATTTTAGACCATAAATATATAAATATTTAAAGGTCAGTAATTAAGTAATGATTATCGCGTCTCGATTGTTTCGCGATATTCTTGACTCTACTGTTCAGCATACAAATATTATCCTTCAGTGCACTTATTGGCTTGCATTTAGAGATCCCGAAATTTTGTGGATTAATTTGGTGTCAGGATAATATTCAGATTTATATGTGTAGTTCTTTAAATGAATGAAGAATTAGATTTAAAACCATTTCTGGGACATACACCTTTTTTTCGTTTTTACACTGTTTGGCATGGAATGTATTTGTCTGTGCTGTCGTCGTGTTGTCCATAACACCTGTTTGGGTTCATCATTGCGTTTATCTGTTTGACATCAGCTGATTTAGGCTTGTTCTCTTTGGCTTTATGTTTTCATTTTTATTTCTTAATTTGCGTGCTTAAATTTTTTCCATGAAAAACAGTGCAAAATTTCAAAACTTCAATGGCGTAACTCCAAGAAATTGTATTATAACCACATGTGGTTTTACCTTGGCAGAATTCTCACTGCAAAAAATTTCATCATTGTGAGTAAGTCGACGTGATTCTGTCTGTCTATAGCTGGTAGTAAAATGCCTTTCAGTCGGCGAGAGGAGTGTAGGAATCAATTAGCCAGTAGGTACTCATATTCTAACCGGTTTATACGTGAAATTGTAAACTAACTATTTAAGTAATAACTTTTGCTACGTCATTTAGGTTCACTATGACTGAGTAAACTATGGTTAGGGATAGGAAAAATTCGCGGGTTCAATGACCTGCAGGATGAACTCCATAGTTCTACGTACACTCGGTCAAATGCCACCCACCCATTGGCTGCTGTTTTGTGAGACGTCCCAACGTAGCAGGCTGTGATACGATATAGCTTTGGTCAGGCGTTTCTAATTGGCCCAGAGTCATCCAGGTGAGTTGTGGGCCAATAGCAGAGGCAGCACCGAGGTGTAACTATTTGTATTTTAGCCTGTCGCGAAATGAACCCGCGAATTTTTCCTATCCCTAACTATGGTGTTTGTGGCACGCGCGGTAGCACTGCTCGCCGACCGGTATCGCGCGCGAGGGCTCGGCTGCTATTGGCCGGCCGCTCCGCCACCACCTAGCCTCGGGAGTGCAGCAGGCGCCCCTGGCGGCCGGCTCATCAGCCAAGCCCGCTCCTGCTCAGGCGCCCGCACCCCTGGCCGGTGTTGCGTGGCGTATCCTTCTGCCGACAGTGCTAGTGAACAAGCAGGTATCGCTGCGCAAGGGCTCGGCTGCTATTGGCCGGCCGCTCCGCCACCACCTAGCCTCGGGAGTGCAGCAGGCGCCCCTGGCGGCCGGCTCATCAGCCAAGCCCGCTCCTGCTCAGGCGCCCGCACTCCTGGCCGGTGTTGCGTGGCGTATCCTTCTGCCGACAGTGCTAGTGAACAAGCAGGTATCGCTGCGCAAGGGCTCGGCTGCTATTGGCCGGCCGCTCCGCCACCACCTAGCCTCGGGAGTGCAGCAGGCGCCCCTGGCGGCCGGCTCATCAGCCAAGCCCGCTCCTGCTCAGGCGCCCGCACCCCTGGCCGGTGTTGCGTGGCGTATCCTTCTGCCGACAGTGCTAGTGAACAAGCAGGTATCGCTGCGCAAGGGCTCGGCTGCTATTGGCCGGCCGCTCCGCCACCACCTAGCCTCGGGAGTGCAGCAGGCGCCCCTGGCGGCCGGCTCATCAGCCAAGCCCGCTCCTGCTCAGGCGCCCGCACTCCTGGCCGGTGTTGCGTGGCGTATCCTTCTGCCGACAGTGCTAGTGAACAAGCAGGTATCGCTGCGCAAGGGCTCGGCTGCTATTGGCCGGCCGCTCCGCCACCACCTAGCCTCGGGAGTGCAGCAGGTATGTTACTGACGATTTTGTCGATCCCACCTCAATATTGCTGTTTTCCGGGCGCCCGCGACGATGGGTTCGTTGCGGCCGAGTTGCTGCTGTTTACGATGTTCCTCTTCGACGGCACGGCTGTGGCGGTGTGTTCTCGGCAGGTCTCTCCTTCCAGTGCTGCCCTGGACGAAGCACCTCACG
Organism: Bacillus rossius redtenbacheri; assembly: GCF_032445375.1. NCBI lineage: Eukaryota > Metazoa > Arthropoda > Insecta > Phasmatodea > Bacillidae > Bacillus > Bacillus rossius. The sequence continues at coordinate 301,994,896 of NC_086330.1, read as the reverse complement.
TAGATATGCAACAAGAATATGATGGGTCACCAACCAGGATACCCATATGCTTGTTCCCCCGACGACGCGACCCGCCGTCCTGTGGAACTGTATGGTTCCCGGGTCACCCGGTGTATGCTGCACGACGTCAGTCCTGGTCTGCACGAGCCATGTCACTGCCATGCCCTGATGACAGTCCGTACATGCCGACCCTTGACCATCACTCGTCAGCCCTACACCGCTATTCTGCCGGTGACCTCCCGATGTCGCCTCAACACCACTACGTCCTTCCGCCGTCGCTCCGCAACAACTTCTCTCTGTTACTTGCCGCTACAATATGGCCCGGCCTCCGCCAGACTGCGCATGCGCCGTAGCCATCCGCCTGAGCGCACCTCTACTGACGTCACTGGTCCCAGTCCCACGTGACGATCAACACGGAAGGTATCCGTTTATATATATATATATATATATATAATTTCAAATTTTGATCAAATAGCATTGATAAAATATACAACTTTGCAAATTGTGTATTGTGCCGGAAAATATTTGTTGATCTGTTTGACATGTTACGTGTGGTTGGAGTGCATTAGTATCAGGGCCGCAACTAGGGGGGGGGGGGGGGGGCAAGCGGGGCATACGCCCCGGGCGCAAAGCTGTGGGGGCGCCGAAATCGCTTGCATTGTAATTAATTCATTCCTACTACAACTGGTAACTGGTAGAAAAATTTTTAACTTGCATGTCAGGAATATCTAATCTGATTTACAATATAACTTCTCAACATAGCACCATTTTTCCGTGGGAGGGCCCCCGAACCCCCCGCTTTATTGGTGTGGTATGTGCAATAAAGAGGGGGGGGGGGGGGGCATGAATCCATTCATGCCCCGGGTGCCAGAGACTGTCGTTGCGGCCCTGATTTGGATCGGTATGTGTATGTTTATACGGAGCAAGGCACTGCAGAGACCCGGCTTCGAGTCCAGGCAGTGCTCCAGGCCGTGGGAGACTAGACTGACGTAGATATTATTAAACCATGTTGTTTTATGTTCGTTTAAACTACTTTGCGGCGTGTTTAAAACAACCGTGGTCCAATTGTAATCCCCCCCTCAAAAAAATTAAAACAACTGTTTGGATTTCAACATGTCGTGAATTGAATCTTTGATTATTTTCGGGTTCGCCAGTATTTGCCGTACATTTTCTGACGTTTTTCTGTCTATTGTTACCCTTGGTTATTTCAGTGAAATCATTTTACGGCAGCGACAATTTTTTCAAGGGTTTTAGAACTTTTTTCAATTAAACGTAATACAGACGCTCAGTGTTTCATAATTACTACTTATTGATGTGTAAACATCTTAACTCTCATTTTACGGCATTTGGTAGAATTAATTTCTTAAATTGAACGGAAATGCGTTACACCGGTGTCTCTGCGCTTGTCTCAGAACCCTCGAAAAGATGGCATACCCGCGTAATTCATTCGTGTGTGTGTATGTATGTTTATATATACTTATATACACACACACATATATATAGGTGTATATAAGGTGGACGGGATAAAAGTCAGACAAGATATAATTTTAAAATTCTGGAAATTAATTTGTCTACTCGGAATAATAAATAAGTACCTCGAGGAAAAAAACATCCAAATTTTTTAATAGTAAAAACCTCCGGAAAACTATTTTTTATATTATGCAAACATTACATGCCGCCACCATTTACGTCACGTAACAATCCGCAACTTTACAGATGTATTGGATGGACAAATCACAAATATATCACAAAAATACACTTGTCTGTGAAACGTAAATTCCAACACTCGTTTCTAAACGCCGTTGAAAATAAAACTCTGATTAAATAAATTAACCAATGTGATCAAACTTATTTGAAATTAATTTATTTTTAGTTTTGACGAACGTAAACATCTTTACCGTATTTTTAGGTTATGTTTGACAATGAACTTCACGAAAAATCAATTATCAATGTTGTTAACATGAGTGACATTTGAAACGATACAAACACGGTTTTTAAAAAAGAAACCGAAAGAAGACAACTTGGTTTCAGATATTTTAAGCTCAATTTTTAAGATACTGTGGTTCATAATCATGTATGATCAAAAAGTAAATTACGGAAAATGAGATTTTGATCCAAAATGGACATGTTAATTATTTACGGTAAATTTTATGAAATTATATCATCATAACTGCATCATAACGGTTCCAAAACTACTTAAAGCGTATAAAATGCACCGACTTAGAGAGAAATTGTAGGAAATAAAAATTAGCTTAACCTAACCTGGGTTGACTTAGGTTGAGTTCGGTTCACACCAAAGCATCGTAGCTGTTCCGAAAATACCTGCAGCGCATCAAGTGCACGAACTTTACTTTTTGTTCTTTTAAGCTATCCTGCCTATACCAGCGGACGAACCACATCATATCTGTTCCGAAACTATCCGAAGTGCATAAAATTCACTGACTTGAGAAGAACTGTAGGAAATAAAGGTCGGGTTTGCCATACTTCACCAGCTGCAGTGCGAGTGCAGCGGGTTGGAGGAGGTGAATTCCGGGACCAGTAAGATTATAAACTGAAAACAATGTTTCGCTTGAATTTATGAAGAAAAATGTTTACATAGTATTTTTGATCTTGGTGAATTTTTGGACATCTTCGTGAATATACCGGTATTGAGTTTCCTCGTTTTGAATTTGAGATCACAAAAGTCTTCTAGGAATTTAAATAAAGCCGCCAAGAACACTCTTAAATCTGCTAGCCCTGTTTGCAACGGAATACAAAACTTGGGATTCGGAATAAAAAATCCGTGAATTTTCTGTAATTTCTAACAGCATGGTGGCCTCCGAACTGCATATGGTCAACTCGGTGTTAGTAAATTGTAATATAATATTAATTTATAAATGAAGTTATTGGATCATTTACGAAAATTGTGAAAATGAGCTTGGTATTTATTTTAAAGGTAACAAATAACTTTTTGATCTTGACGTAAGCTTACGTGGCCAAAGTGTCTACTAAAAATTAGATTTTGGGTTGAAGATGCTTACCGCAAGGCATGTCGAAACATCGGGCCATCATGGTTACCTCGAACTTGGCCTCAATTTTAAAATAAAGAATTAAATAACTTTAGGATTATCTGGTATTTCTCATTTTATTTTATAATTTAGCTAAACTTCGGTTCAGAGCGTGCTTCGAAGACCAGACAACTTTGTAATGCTGTTTCAGAAGGATAATATCTGATAAAACATCAATAGAAACACACATGAAAAACCTTAAGTTAAAACTATTTATCCAAAACTGCTTTGGAAAGGTTCCATTTGTTGTTTTAGAAATTTTTTCGTTGAAGATATTTATTATTGTATACTCTATTCCCTCTAAGAGCGGTATTATAAATATTTACTTGACTATTTTTAAATTTGTCTTCTATTTTCTTCGAAAATTTCAAACAATAATTTTAATTCTAGCACACTGTATCCCCAGCATCTGTTTTTTTCTTCCATTCCTAGGGAAATATAACATTGATATGTAAGACTTTAAGAATATTTTGAAGTTAATCCTGATACAACTCGTTTAGCGAAAGTATATTCAGAGTAAATATATTAATTGTGTTACAAAACAAAAAATAAAGTAATGTTTCGACGTCAAAACATGAATTAAAAAATAGTGAATTTATAATATATTTTATGGATGCACCCAATTTTGTGGCTGATTCCTTTTTCATAGCCTCCTTTTAAGTGTGTGCACAGTGAAATTAATCATTTGCTGAAAACCCTTTTGGTATATTACAAATTTGTATGTCTTTAAAAAAACAGGTAAAATTTGAATAGGGTAGCTAGATCAACGGGCTACTTTGCTAATTGTTATCTCGTCCGTGAATGAAGAAAGTGTGAAATATTACGTCTTTGGCTGGAGTGTTTAAAAAAGTGTCTCGCGTGTTGATTGATGAGCTGAACGATAAAAAAAAAAAGTTCTTCTCCAGAAGCTCGAAATGCTTGTAATTTTGCATTAGTTTTAGACAGAACCATTGTTTCATATACTCGCAAAATAGGTATTTTTTTATATCAACTTGTCAACAAGAAAGTATTGGAGCCTGAAACACAACAACGTCATCAGGGATGTAGGGCCTTGACCTGTAGCTAGGAGCCTCCCAGCATCGCAAGGAGTGGTTTACTTGCGTACTTCACTCGCCATATGGTGCACTTCCCTCGCCATATGGTGCACTTCCCTCGCCATGTGGCGTACGTCCCTCGCCATGTGGCGCACTTCCCTCGCCATGTGGCGTACTTACCTCGCCATGTGGCGTACTTACCTCGACGTGTGGCGTACTTACCTCGCATGTGACGTACTTACCTCGCCATGTGGCTTACTTCACTCGCCATGTGGCGCACTTGACGAATCCAGACGGTCCAGAGTTTTGCCTCTTAAAACTGTATAAAACAGCCCAACAGATTGTTTAAAATAGTTTTTCCAACTAATATATATTAAAAAATATATATTTTAATGAAATGAGTAATTTTTAACACTTCGTTGTCACAAGAATTTACAAAATAGATATTCTGGACACCACAACGGTGACAGCACAGCCAAACACAGTAATTTACAAAGACAACAGCTGCGACGTTTCGGAAACTGCGATCCGTTTCAGCTCTCAGGCACAAACAGACTGATGGAGGAAACTGTAAAACAGGTTGTGTGTGTTTCTTCGACCCCGTTTCGTTGCGCGGCCAATGGCAAACGAGCAGTCTTCTGATTGGCTGTGCACCTGATAACTGACGTTATTGGCTGGTGTCTTGCTGCGAGGGCAATTGCTTTGCTATTGTCTTTTTATAGTAACCTAGTATTAGTTTTAATTAAATTTAGTTTTAATTAAAATTTATTATTATTTTAAATTCAATGTCTGTTGACTGTTAACATTGTTATTGCTGAAAGTAAATGCTGATTATTTTATTTTCCTTATTATTGGGTGTTATTCCTGTATGAGTGGGTAACGTTGCCCCAGAGGATTTCTTATCTGTAGTACCAGACATGTTCGGCAAGTCTAAATCTAGATTATTCTCGACATGAAACATGGACAAGTGGCGAATTTTTACACTTGGGCTCGCCTTTCTTCGACTGCCACCTGAACAGCGAATGACGGTCGAATGATACCAAATTGGGTAACATACCCGGCATTGGGCAACAGCACGATGTATTTGGTCAGCGATTGGCGCCTGGCCTGCCCCTGCATGTCCGCAACAATGCGAGCAGCCAGGTTACGCGTTTGCCCGCCACCAGGGACCTTCTCGGGGTCTTGGGAAGGCCACGTCTGCATGATAACATGGTAGCCGGGCTGATCAGCTGATGGTCTGAGACATGGATTGTAGTTTGGATTGGGAAAAAAGATTTAAAATACTTGTTTTTATTGAAGTGTCTGTGTTTATGGAAGGAAATTCTAATTAATTCTTATTAACCATGGTCAGGCATGGTCAGGCAACATTTCCGCAATGTTTTGGGGGTGACAATATGGCAGTGAAGAGGTTAAACAGTTACTTGAACTACGTCACGGCATGCCCGCTCCGGACAGCTCCTAACCTGATGCTCTGTTTCACTCGACTTGATGGTTAATTTTTTTTTGGAGACCAAGCGCAGCAACAACAAGTCAAAGTTTTGATGACCTGGAGCGGCGGTCTGTGATGCAAATGTTGCCGTCGTGTCTGAAGGCAGGACGCACACTCTCTCCCTGCCATTGGCGAGCTCTGCATTAACGATGCTGTTAGCGGGGTCTCGGCTCCCGGCGCCCTTTGCAAGGCGCTATTTCATATTCGCTGTTTTGTGCGGGCGCGTGCTCCAGGTGACGTGAAAAGAAGCGCCCGCTCCTTCCCCCAGCCCCTTCGCGACCCCTCCGAGCAGCGCTTTTCATACTCGCGCCTCTTCGATGGGCGCCACGCGCACAGTCGAGTCATTGAGCGACAGCGAAATTAAGAGTTAGGGCGTCAACTCGTTCCTTCGCGATGGCTTCGAGAAAGTTCTCCAACCATCCCTTCCCTCTCCCCTATCTTTCTGTTTCATCCCCCTCCAGCTACTTCCACTCATTTTTTTCTAGACTTTCATCTGTCTCCGGAAGACTTGATCTCTGAAAAGAAAACCCAGCCGCGCACATTAAGAGGCTTCGCTTTTTGGTTGGGAAAGCGAGAGAGAGAGAGAGAGAGAGAGAGAGAGAGAGAGAAAGAGAAAGAGAAAGAGAAAGAGAGAGAAAGAGAAAGAGAGAAAGAAAGAAAGAAAGAAAGGAGGTGGCAACCTTTCCGCGCGCATTACAGTCAAAAAGGGGGCGCCTTTTCAGAAGCTGAAACGACGCAAATGCCATGCACACTCAATAACAGACTTCCACCACCATCACCACCACACTCCTCCCCCTTTTTTCATCAAGTTGTCTCGTCGTCGCTATTTCAGAAAAACGCCACTCCAAATACTTCAAACTAGAAACTCAACTGACTGACAATTTTTCTTTTGTTCTTTATATCCTTTATTTTTGTGGTTGTTTGCCCGCGAATGCCATGTTTCTTTCCTGTAATGTTCTTTGAGGAAGTGGCTTATATGTACAACCAACATAATTCTATATTGAATACAACATTTCAAAAACACCTTCTTAGGTGATAATAGGTATTATTTAAGAGAAATACTTTAATTATTTGATCCTAAATTACTAAGGTAAAAATGTATTAGTTAACTAGACTTTGAACTACGTTGTCCCACAACAAATTACTGTAGATAAATTATCATTCTATGCCAACTCAAAATTACGAAGCCAAACTGAAATGTCTCTTAAATATCTATATTGTTTTACTTCATGCTCATTAATGTCGTTATACTCTACATAGCACTCGGGCACTTCAAGCGCCTGATTCAAAATACTTGTATATCGCTACAGACTCGACAGCACTCAATTATAACCACTCGGGGACACAACTTGCTTTTTCGCCTGAAAACGTAACTATCATGCCGCACCTTGGTGATTTTGAAATAGTTTCAGACGGCCTGTCTCAGAGCGCTCCTCGACATGACAAGTGTTGCCGTGAAAGCTGCACGGTGGCGCGAAGGGCACGAGATCTCAGGCCCTCGATGCGCCCGCAGTGGTCGATCGTAGCCCAGGTGTGACGTCATCGGCACGCGCCGGCTCTGCGCGGCCGATGATTTACAAATCTACTGATTTTTACAGGAAAATATATGCTTAATATTCCTAACTATTTATGACCGTATGACACTTTTCTGAAACTTAAAATTCACGATATGTATCCTACTCGATTGAACAAAAACTGGACATCCACACTTCTGTTTCTGAAGTCAAAATCTATATTTTATTTATTCTATCACACCTCTTTATGCAATAAGTTTCGATTACTTTTCATCCTTCAATAACACATAAACACAGCGGTGTGATTTTTTTCAAAAGTTTTGTTTGTGAAGACATTGAATATTTAAATGTCAAAAATATTTCACGTTAAATATGTCATTAGGCTATTGGTTCAATATAATTGTTTTAATTTTAATTTTTTTCTGGTGCCATTATTTAATTTTCGTGCTTGTGTTAAGTCGTTTACGTGTGATAGATTTTATGATAGATATTTCCTTATGACTGGGTTTTCGTTTGCGTAATTTTGCACATTTTAATATTTCATATTGTGTTCGAGAGTAACTATACCATGTCAGATATTGTGCTACAATTATTAACGACATTTTTTAAAGTACTCTCATATGTGGAAAGGCGTGTGTAAAGTCTCACATCATCCACTATGAAGCAGAGGCATGAATGATGAAGAACAGCAGTATAGTAATATACGGGCACATGAAATGAAATTTCTGAGAAGTAAGAGAAAGGTGACAAAAATGGATGATGCAGCGAAATGAGATAGTCACAGAAAGGTAGAGGAGGAGCGAGTTAGCGATAAACTGTTTCAGTGAAGGAAGAAACTCAAGGTCAAGGTCAGAACGGGAATTCGGAGCTCTTACGGAAGTGGTGCGACATAAGCTTCGTACTTCTGAGGAAGAGACGTTGAGAATGATTCTATCATTTTTTTTTCTTTTCTTAGTTTCTATTTATTTTTCACCCTAAAATCGAAATATAAATAAGAACTAGATACAAATATTACTTGTGCAACATAACGTGTTCTGTTTTTTAACCTGTTTTCATTTTTTTTTATCAGGCCACTTTTCATACTGTTAGTTTCGTTGAAAACACATTTGCATAATTTCTTCACAGTCCCTTATAAAATGAAAAAAATAATAAACTACCTACTCTGCATTTATATAAAAAAGGCCCGTGTTAATAAAAATCTTGCAAAGGCGCTGAGCGCTGATGCTGTCTCTCTTGGAACTTCGGCGATCGTCGGACAGTAGGCTGTGGCACTCGTGTTTCCTGGTCCAAGCTCCTTCCCCCTCCATCGCATGTGCTCTGCTTGTAACACCCCCCCCCCCCCTCCCTGAGAAGGTTCATCCTAGCTATAGCTTACTGGATATTCTTAAGAACTGAGCCGGATATTGACTTCCGAGTAATGTGTTCCGTTGCAGACAGGGTCAGCACGAGGGAAAGAAGAATAGTATTGTTTGTGTAGACTTGGATAGCTTTAGAAGGCGTCGTTAACACTCAATGTGACGCTTATGAGTTCACATTTGATGAATGAATTTTCAGTACCCGTAAATTCACGGAAATATTCGTAAATTTACCAAAATTCCTGGATGACTTTTAACCAGGGTTCTTTGTAAATATTATTGGAATTATTTTTAACTGTACAGATAATAATCCGAGGTTAATCATAACTTTTTATTATTGTTGGCGTATTGTATGGGACATACAAAATTCGCGTTATTGTTTTTATACAGACTAGGACATACATTAATATACTTTTTAATAACTTGGTCCTTAGATATGGGTAGTTCCAAAAGCCCTAAAGAACAAGAAGCCATTGGAAATAATGAAATTATACTGATCAAATTTTGCGTAATCCGCACAGAAGGCATTAAGTGGGAGAGCCAATCAACAAAAGACATTGACTTGTTTTTACAATAGTGTGTGCTGTTTACAACGCCAACGTCGTTGGTGTAATGTATGGCATGTGAGAGAAATTCATCATGTACGCTTAAACTCCTAAGAGAGTCTTTCCAATGTTTTATCTTGTTACAGCATATTACATTTTCTCGACAGCATTGAAAAATTCGTGGGTTCTCTTTCCATATTCTAACAGAAAGACCGCCATTTTTAAAGGAACGACAGACTCTCGAGTGTGTGTGAGTGTACGCACATGAGCGCGAACCTAGGCTAGTGCTGTAGAACAATGCAAACTGACGGGGGGAAATAAAACAAATGACGGCAATTTTAATTTCAACAGTTTTTATGCTACATACATTTTATATCTCTTGAGTTTCAATTTATCTTTGTTAAACCTTGCTTTAAGTTATAGTGATTGGCTGTTGCTGCTACAAATAGTTTATACTATGAAGTCTACGGCTTCTTGTTTGGTCAACTGGTAAAAACAGAAAACAAGAATTTCCGTGGAAGACATAGTTCATTGAAGCCTGATTTGTTTTGTGTGTCAAAGTATAATAGGACCGTCTGGACAGACATAAACCAAAGTACACCAATTAAAGAAATTAAATGATGATATAAATAAATAACAAATTACTTTCAGAGTCGTACCATGAGTCCTATCAAATTTAAAAGCATTTGACATAATCACAGTTTAAGTATTATTGTTAACTTCACGTAGCTTCTTATAGATAAAATAGGCATTCTTAACTTATGCAAAAAATTTTGAAAATTATGAGGTGCTCCCCCCTCCCACACAAAAAAGAAACATAAGCTGAAAATACAAAATATTGGTTATATATATATATATATATATATATATATATATATATATATATAATTGGTTTTAACAGAAACCAATACAGAATAAAAGGAATATAATTTATTAATGTGCATCAAGACCAAATCTTATGAAAAATACCAAATTTAACTATTATATTAACAAACCGAAATAAACACAAAATTGCTGCTGGCAATAAACCTTTACCACTACAAAAAATTCGTTGTCTGTAAAGTCGGTTTACGGACTATAGTTTAACGTGACGTCAGGACAAAACATTGATGAAATGATTGCATACTTTTATGAATAAAATGAATCATTTTTATTAAATTATCACAATGAGCGTAACGGGACACATCGTAGTGGGACAATGTGCGTTACGGGTCACTTTTTCGTGCGTGCAGCCGGCGTTCATCGATTTATTAGACGTTGTCACGTCAAAAAAACAAAACAAAACAAGTTAACAAGTTCATCCCTCATGTTCATATATCAATACCTGAGGCTTTGCATTTCTAGTTTTGCTATTAATAACATAAGCTGAAAACATAAGCTGAAAATACAACGTGATGATTACATTATTTTTCATTATTATGTTTTCTTTTAAGGTGATACTATCTGTCGAAAATCGTAGGATTTTCGTTAGGCGTGATGATATATTTCCTTTAGAACATACCGAATAATTTCATGCCACGAAACAAAATAGCAATTCTTCCTGAATTTCTCTGCGCTCATTCCAAGAGTGGCGCCGAATGAGTGAGTGACCTCCCCTACTGAATGTACATACTACATCCAGGTTACAAATAAACATTAAGCAGAACATTTAATGACGTCCAGATTGCAAAAAAAAAAAAAAGTAAGTATGTATGCATTATGTTAAGTCGCGCACGTGCTACGCAGCAGACTCGCCTAGGACAGAACTTACTGGCGTGCAGTGTTAAATCCATACATGGGATTGACTGATGATCATTGGGAATCTATTGGTGCGTGCTATCTACCTTAACAAAGCCAAATATTCAATATTTAACAATAAAAGTTTGTTATGGCAAAAAAGATCGTTAATAGTACCAATATATATGTAAAAATAACCATAGAATTGAAATATCCAAATATTTATAATGTGAAGGTCTATCTTTTTAAAAGCAAGATTTTTATTTATTTTTTTTTAAATTTTACGCAAATATTTCTTGAAAATAAAAATGACCTCTACTAACATTTGTATGTAGTTGGGAAACTGCGCATACAATTTATGTTAATTTAGTTAATGCATATTTTTTATATCTTTACATTGTAGATTTTTAACATAGCATTGTAAAACTGCGTAATTATTGCCACAGTAAATTTAAACGTCGAAATAACTGCAAAAATACATATGCATTATGACCAAACCTCATTTATTTTACATATAGTTTCTGTTTATTTAGTTCTATTTGAATATAACGTTTTTCCACTGCTATTCCGTTTAGTGTGTTATTTGTCATTGTGCTGTATGGTTGATAAATCATGGACTTGAAACTCCGCCAGTTCACTCAGTTCAATAATAGTAGTTGTGTAATCCTTAAACGGTGATAAAATTAAGTATAAAT